>NC_081177.1:21881782-22131782 GCF_012432095.1 Onychostoma macrolepis | reverse complement strand
GTGCTCGTCCATATGATGGACGGCAGTGTATGGCAACCATGCATCCTCAAAACGTATACAAAAGTGGGCTATCAAGAATTATACAAGGAGACAGCCACAGTGTTTTAGCCACAGCCATATCACCCTGCAGCCCAAGACTGGTTGCCCACTGAAGCTAAGCAGGGTTGAGTCTGGTCAGTACCTGGATGGGAGACCTCCTGGGAAAACTAGGTTGCTGTTGGAAGAGGTGTTAGTGAGGCCAGCAGGGGGTGCTCACCCTGTGGTTTGTGTGGGTCCTAATGCCCCAGTATAGTGACGGGGACACTATACTGTCAAAAAGCACCGTCTTTCGGATGAGGTCCTGACTCACTGTGGTCATTAAAAATCCCATGGCACTTCTCGTAAAGAGTAGGGGTGTAACCCTGGTGTCCTGGACAAATTCCCGCCACTGGACCTTGTCAATCATGGCATCCTCATAATCCCCATCTACTTGACTGATATCTCTCTCCTCTCCACCTGTAGCTGGTGTGTGGTGAGCGCACTGTTGCTGTTGTCCTGTGGCTGCAGTCGTATCATCCAGATGGATGCTGCACACTGGTGGGGGTTGAGGAGAGACCCCCCACATGATTGTAAAGCGCTTTGGGTGTGCAGCAATACACAATAAAGCGCTATATAAATGCCTCATTCATTCATTCATTAGACATAAATAAAAATTGTTGTTAAAAATATTCCGAAAACAGACCTATTGCAATGATATTGCTATTGATTTTATACAATGGCTCAATGAACAAGAAAAAATTAAATGTTGAGTAATTTACATTTTGTTGACCATTGTTGCTGTCAAATATCTGGGTCTGGGAATACAAACACAATGCTGAACTGTACCAGGTGAACTATAGAGCAACTTTAATTACCCTTTATCTATCTTTAATTGGTTGGTGTTTTACTGTCAATTTCGTCAGTGAATTTGCATGTATAGGTAAATTTTTTGGAGTTTTGCAAAAGATAGAGGCACCTTTATCCAATGAGCAAGAAATGCTTGAAATGCTCGACTCATTTTGCTTCCCTTTCTAATGAGATGCGGTACTTTAATATTTCTACCCCATCAGAGTGTTTGTGTGTTTTTATGTTTTTCCCTCTGCGAGTCAGAAAAGGACACCCAGCCTAACGACAGTAATATGACAGCATTTTTCATCTCGGCTCTCAAACGGGAAAGAAAAATCAATATTTAATCAAAGCAAGATCGTGTAGACTTCACGATACAATATATTTACCTTCACTGTCATTAAAGCCTCAAAACCACATTCAAATGTGCAATGACAGAACAAAATAGTTCCAAAGAGGAAAATAATATATAGTGATAGCAAATATTCAGCTCCCTTTTAGCTGCAGAATATATAACATGTGTATAATGACCACGGTCTGCTTACAACAAAAACCATAGTGATGGAGTGAGAAAATATTCACCAGAGATATGACTGGTATGTCAACATGCTTACTACAGAAGACAGAAGTAATTATGTGCGCTCTCTTTCTCTCTCTGACGCTCCTCTCTCATTCTGCTGTCTCCTGATGTGTCCCCTGTGTGATAACAGAGTCAGGGTAATGGGCTCTCTGTAAGCTAATGGAGGCTACACTGCAGGAGACTCCACTGGCAGGTACCACATCTTCAGCATGGCTCAGGGATACACTGCTTCCTGAGCTGTGAGTTTCTGAATTCACAAGATGTCCATTGAGCGATTGCCTTCATGCTGTTAGGACCAACAGCTAATGTATAACCTGCTATTAAAATGTTAGAGATCTCACCTCATTATTAAAATGCAAATGTGGACCTGCAACAGCATAACATTCAAATTTCAATGATCTTCAGGAGCTGCATAAATTAAATGTCTAAACCCAATTAAGTTGAAAGTATTTTTATTTGAATGACCAGGGAAACAGATAGTAACAATAGAAACAAAAAATGTCAAACATTTTTTTTTTTTTACAATGAGTCGCATATTGTGTGTGTGTGTGTGTATGTAATATGCATATTATATTATACAGGTTGAGTGAGTGGTTTCATTTGAGTCAATTTTTGGTGGACTGATTAAATGATGTCAGTTATTTTTAGTAAAATTGTGATTCTTAACCCCCGCAAATTCTAACATTGTTGATTTCCAGATGGTTTGAATAGACTGTTGGCTTTGTTTGGCTGAAAGGAGGCATGGGCAGCTTGGATCACAGTAAGTCCTGGCAGAGGCATGCTGTCAGACTAAAGGAAGAAAAGGTCAGGACTGCAATATGTGAGGAAACATGTCTCTTGGAACACTGTGTGGGATTTCTAAACCATTTAATCGAGAGGAGCAAATGGCGTGCTGAAATAAATGACATGCAGGTTGCATTTGTGAGGTTGTTTTTAGGCAAATGCATAAAAAGTGACAGCTTCATTTTTGGAAACGCACAGCAATGAAGGCTAAAAAACAATATATGTTAATGCTAACAACAACAAAGCACTGGGAAATGTCAACGTGAGTTCAGCAAGTTGGGAAGATAATATCACATGGATTTTATGACATTATCTCCATCCTCAGAATGATATTATCCCATAATCACTCGCGAACCTCGTGATCTGCCGTCCCCTAATAACTCCTTTTATCATATTAATAGCTGGGCTCTTGTAGACAAAAACTGACCACATGTTCTAATAACAGTGGGATGAATAATTTATGAATGTGACGGGCTGAAGTAGTTCAGACTGGAGAAAAATACATAAATATGTAGAGCTGAGTGCATGCATCATGGCTCTAATGTCTTAGACATTGTTTGCATTGTAAATATGTTTCATTGTTTAGGATCATTCCAGTGCAGACATACTAATCTTTGCAAAATACCAAAATCTACACTAATATTATAATGAAATCAAATATTGAAATAATAATACTAAACACTTACAAAACCACAAGACACATACAAACAAATTCAAATTGATGCATATATTTAGATTCAATTAAACAGTATACATTTAATTAAACAGTACATAATTGTGTTCTATGGTGACAAATGAATACATAGACTACTGTTTGAAATCAGTGAGAAGAAATAAAAACTTGTTTTCAGCATAAATGTATTAAATTGGTCAAAAATGGCAGTAAAGACTTTAACATTGTTACATTGTTCAAATACAAAACTGTTCTCCTAAACTTTAAATCAAATAATCCGCAGACAAATTTTTTATTTTTATTTATATATTTTTTTTAATTAAGCAACTGTTTTCAACTTTAATAAAAATAATAATAATTAAATCACATCAAATCAGCATATTAGAATGATTTCTGAAGGATCCTGTGACACTGAATGGCTAATTAAAGTTATGCATTAATATATATTCAAATATAATATATTCAAATATAATCAATTATTAAATATCCTAAATTATACAAAGTTCTAAAAAATAACAAATTTGAATCTTATGTAAACATAGAAATTACTAAATGAGTGTAATTAAATAATTGCATGTCATTAAACAAACAAACAGTGTTATGGTGTGGTGGCATCCTTTAGACTAGGTCAAAGTCCTGCCAAAAACCAGCATAAATTGGGCCATGATACATGTGTATCAAACCCGTATCAAATGAGGTTTGACAGGGTCACTGATTTGTCAAAGAGGAGCGCTTTAAAGAGTTCAGAGGAGATGTGGGTCAAGTAAATCTCTTTATAGGCTATAGCTGTGCAAAGCATCTCCTGAGGAAGAGCTTAGCCTGAGGCCATGGGTGCTAAAGGAAAACGCTTCAGATGAACGGAGCTCTGTCAGTCCCTGCCCAGCAAACGTATGATAATGCCTGTGACGCTCAATGAGGCAGAGCTTCAGTAACGGAAGTAAAATACACAAAAAAGCAAAATGCCCTGAAGCAAAGCCGAGAGTAGGACAGGATGACAAAGTCTATTTAGTAAATTTAGTAAAAAAAAATTGGAGACGTATGAACTGCAAATATTTTATATATATTTTATATGTAAGAATATTGCATTTACTCTCACTCTCATACACACACACGCAGATATATGGAAGTGTATTTCTACCATGGAATTAAAATATTAAAAAGGTATTTGTGAATTTTTTGAGTTCTGACTTTTTTGGAACTTTTGAGTTTAAATATCTCAATTCTTACCTTTTTTCTCTGACTAATGAGCTTACACCTCACAATTCTGACTTTTTTTTTCTTGAAATTCTGAGTTTACAGATTGTGTCTTGCAGTTCAGGGTTTACAATTGCAATTCTGACTTTTTTTCATGGGATTCTGAGCTTACATCTCACAATTCTATTTTTATTTATTTATTTATGTATGTATGTATGTATGTATGTATGTATGTATGTGTGTGTGTGTGTGTGTGTGTGTGTTTGTGTGTACGTGTGTACCTGTTTTTCTATTCAGGTGGGGACTAAAACCTGAATACACACAGACGATAGGTGGCGATAGGTGTAAACCGAGCCCTGGGTATCCTGCTTCGCCTTTGAGAAAATGAAAGCTCAGATGGCCCAATCTGGAATCTTCCCTTTATGTCGTCATATGGGGAAAGGTTACCTCCCCTTTCTCTGATTTGCCCGCGCTTGAGAAAATGAGCTACTACCGTGTGAGGCGAGCACAATATTTTTTTTTCTTCGAGAGACATCATGGCTCGCAAACGAGTGAAGCATGGCAGTTGCTCAGTGTTTGGATGTACAAATGAACACCGAAGTATTTTTTTAGTTCCTTCATCCGAGCCTATGAAGAGTAACATGTGTAACATGACTTCAATATACGTGGACATGGGCAACTTTGTCATTAAAAAAATTATCCAGAGTACAGTCTTCTCTAAACTACAAAGATTACTGATATATATGCTAATACAGCTTTAGAACCATAGCAAATCAGAGCAACATGAAAAGCCAACAATGTATTGTTGCATTAGCTACATGATAATAACTGTAACAGCATACATAAACAAACCAACTAAAGTACCGTATCCAGACACAATATTTTAAACTAACCATTCGGAGACTCCTGCTGTAGCCGCTGAGTTGCAACTTCTTCATCCGGTGCTTCTCCATCCGGATCAGATTCTGAACGACTGCGTGTCATTGCAATACATCCACTGTCAACATTAGCGCATGGTAGCGCATGGTAGCGCAAGCTGGTTAAGGCCACACACCCACCCTCCACCTTGCCCCGCCTCTCTCCTCCTCATTAGCATTTAAAGCTACAGACACAGAAATGGCACGTCCTAAGGAAAGCTCATTGTGGGACTGGCTCATAGTGGCTGAAATTCTGCACCAAGGCTGAATTTCGGGAAAGAGACTTCAGATACAGTACTAGGGACCACTTAGGCCTATATAAAAGCATCCAAAAAGCAGCATGTCATGGGACCTTTAAGTTAAGTCAACTTATCACTTTTTACAGTGTAGGCTTATGTGTAGGGTTGGTGTAGGGCAATAGAATATATGGTCTATACAGCAGAAAAAGCATTACGCCTATGGAGAGTCCCCACAAGGATAGCAAACCAGACATGTGTGTGTGTGTGTTTATTTATTTATTTAGAGTTTACATCTTGCAATTCTGTCCACCCCCCCCCAAAATTTGACACCTGACCTGACCGCATACACATGCACAATTTAAAAAAAATGTTTCAGCTCAGAGGTTTTCATTATCTTCCACTTAAGAACAGGTGATCACTATTGCCAGTAAAGAGTATGAGTGAAGTGACCGCAGTTTCCCTTTCCAGCTCAAAGTGCTCTATAATGACTCCGCTCCCACTCCGCTCCATGTTTTACATTACCCTTGTAATTCATTTTGAGTAAACATTTGTAATTCTTCTCATGAGTTTGCACTGCTCACATATTCTGCACAATGTTAAATAAGGCATAACAGTATTTTTTGATGAAGTGGTTGAAAAACTTTATTGTTGGCCAAATTCTGAAGGCCATATATTTCTTAGAGCAGAGATCCATTTATTGGACCAGAATATCAGTATAATAAATGAAATGAGTCACATCACTATGGCTTACCAGCAAATGATGATTCTAATAATAGCTTTCCCCATTTATTTGTGATGTAAAATACAGTATGTTTTTGGATAAACATCCTCACTTTGCCCTGGTACGGCAATCCAGTCAACCAGGACTCTTTTTAGGTTTATATATGTGTATTATGTGCTTTCTCTTTTTAGATTTAGAAAACTCATTATGCTCCTGTGCTTTGCACATTTTTAGGGTTTTTGTTCTCTATTGCGTAAGTCACTAAAACATAGACAGACGGAAATATAAAAGCACTAAGAACAACAACAACAACAACAACAAAAAAAGGAAATTAAGAAAGAAAACGAAAGAAAAAGAAAATTGTTGGTTCACAGCACCCGAAAAATCACTGAAAGTTAAATGATATTTAACAGACCATTTCACTTCATGTGACATGAAAAGGTGCTGAAATATTTCCAGCGTCTTTTCATCTCTGACGATTTTCTCAGACGCCCATGCAAGTTCACCTTCACACGTAAGAAAATGTAGAGAAGCTTCAAAATAGCACCTAACAACTCCTATTGAAATAGTATGTTACATAACCATGCACCAACGGAAGATAAACCTGTTTCATGAGCTAAAATAATTCATTTGATTGGTATTAATCTTGGATTAGGTATCGCTCTACAGTGCCTTTATGTAAGTGATTATATCCCTGCTGATGTCATTTAGACACATCACAGGGTCAAGAGGGATCTCAAATCTATCTGTAAAAGTTAGTAATAAAGCAAACTACTTGGGTGCATTTTCAGAACTTTTGAATATTTCAGTTCACTCCAGTTTTTCCCAAATGAGAGAATCATATCTTTTTTTTAAATAAAGTGGATAATTCTGACTCTGAAATTTCACATTCAAAGCCATCAGCAGTGTGTGGTTTCACATAATTAAGGCATTTTAAGTTTAAACTGTCACTTCTTGCTAAAATTTAGTCCATAATCCATAATAACGCTTCCTCCACTGAAAAGTCCATCCCCTGTTGTCCTCTCATTTCACAATCCACCCACATATTTGTTTAGAACTGTTCTGGACTGTTTTTGCTTGTAAACGATATTTGATCTGTGCGTATTTTTCTCCTGTTTCAGATGACTTTTTCACTAGAGAAAGCAATATTATGGATAGTCAACTCATATTTTACCCAGAGGCAGCTGTTTGAAGTTAAAACCGTTTAATGATGGATTTGTTTCTTACAAACAGTCTCTAATTCTGACGGTACCCATTCACTGCAAAGGATCCATTGGTGAGCAAGTGATGTAAAGATACATTTCTCCAACTCATCTACATCTTGAATGGCCTGAGGGCGAGTTTTCAGTTTTGGTTGAACTATTTCTTTAATGCAGCAATCTTTTAATAATTAATATTATTGAACATATCGGTATCGTTTATGCTACCGCTTGTAAAAACAATAAGCCATGTAAGGTTGTGAGAAACAAAATGGATTTACCATGGTTAAGGGGGTTTAGACACTTTACATTGTTCCTTGGATCATGCAAATTTCACCTGTACAAAATAACTATAATGCAGAGCCTCTTTTGCTGTAATACAACATGCTGTTCTCACAGAATTAAACAAAAAGCATCCATTATTTATGTTGTGCATGAGACGCAGAAGCATGGCTCAGTGTGAGAGCTCTGCCGGGGCAGCCTAAGGTTTCAATGAGTGTGAGCTTTACCTTTGATGTGTGTCAGAGTGCTATGACAGTAAGCTTTGATAGTGACAAACTCAAATGATCCTCCCTCCACTGGGTGGCATGTGAGGAAGAGGCCATGATAAAAAGACAACATGTGAAAAGCAACGTGGTAAAAGGGTTTAGGAACGTCAGAGACGACATAATGAGGACAATAGGGTTCATTTGCTATGCCGCTTTAGTGAGAGCATAAGGCAGAATGCCAAAAGTTAGTTGAAGAAACCTTTTTGTTTTTATTATAGTTAACGATTGCATTGCTACAGTGGCTTTTAATAGGTTTTAAAGCTTTATAATTATTTTTTTAATACTGCGTTGTAAATAATCTGTAACAATTATTGTCTATAAAGGATGTGTTGGATTAACATACATTTTCAAAAGCGCTTTTAATGTTGTTGGCTTTATGTATGTTACACTTAGAAACACAGAAAGGGTGGTGTAGCAGTTAGTGAGATTAAAACATTAAGCTGTGGTGTGCATGTCATGTGCAAGTCCACATCCCATTTTCTTTCTCTCATGTTCTATCACTTTCCATTATATCAGTCTGATGAAAAGGCAAAAGCTCCCACCTAAAATTGAAAAGCTGCTGGTAAAGGTTATTGTTCAGAAGCTTAGATGCTAATTACTGGCAGCATTTGCCCCATTGACTTTTAAAGAGTTTGAGCCTTGTGATGTTTTAGAATAGATTAAAGTGTGATGTGAACTAATGGAGTGCTCTAGTTAGGTTAAAAAATAAAAAAAAATTGTAAGTAAATAATCACTTAGGGCAATAGTAAGTGAACACTGAGTCATAGTCTATTAAGATTATTTTGTTCAGTGGTTTGCACATACTTGAACTACAATGTAGCCTCTTAATGTTATAAAGCCTACTATTTGATACACACATTTCTTAGTCTTCTAAATGATCAATATGATAAAAACCTGCTGTACACAACCTACTACATGCCTTCTGTCGTCTGATTGATAGTTTATACTTTTTCACTAAGTAAAAGGACAATTATTTAGTATAATTGTAAAAATGTCCACCTTCATGGTACATGACTTTTTGCGGCAAAATTTTTAATGGCCTTTATAAAGTATAGTAACATCTTTTATATTGTTAGTAATCTAGATGAACTGGAGTCTTTACTGGACTGAAGCAACTTATGTTGACTTGATTATCCATAAATAATTTTTAGAAAACTTGTGTTAAAGTGTATCAAATGTGACACATCAGGAACTTTTTTAGATTATGTAATGTGTCAAGGTTAAATTATTTATTTTATACATTTTTTTAAATGTGAAGTAGTTCCTTCACCACTGATAATAATAATAATAATAATAATAATAATAATAATTATTATTATTATGAAAGAAGTGAAAGTGTAAGAAAGAAACTTTCACATAAAGAAATGATTATTATTATTATTGTTGTTGTTGTTGTTGTTGTTGGTGGTGGTGGTGTTAATTCAATTTACGTTTATTTGTATACTGTATTGATTTTCACGATTCACATTGTTGCAAAGGAGCTTCACAAAAAATGAAAGTTCCTACATTACCTCTAGAAGTAGTTTATCAAAGTGATATCCAAATAGCAGAAATGTACAGTTCTAGTAAAATCATGTAGTTAGTTGATGACATGTATTGAAACAGAAACTGTGAACACGATTAATGGCAATGATTATATGTTGAGATCAAACTTATAGTAATGTAAGGAAAACTTGGTAGTTTTATTTGTTGGTTCAAGGTTGGCATCATCTGAGGTCCTCGGAGTAGACGTCATCTCATAAATGTTGGGACATTTCAAATCTTCATAAAGGGCTGGATCCTGCCCGAAGCGCATGTAATTATTATTATTATATTGAACATTTTCTGGCTTCCTAAACACTGATTCTCAGCTGTCATTGGTCAAATAACAGCCATTGTTCTCATGCCATTGTTTGGGTCAGTGTTGTTGTGGTGCATTTCCCAAAAGCATATTTCTATCATGACAACAATCAAATGATTTAGCATGGTTATATATATGACAGTGTTAATGTGTTTGGTCTTGGCGGAATAAATCTGCTATGCTGCTGCGGCAGAGCAAGTCATGCTACTGCCAACACATCCACAACATGCTGCTGTGAGCATGTAAGAATTACTGCTGCTGCACATATAACATATATGAAATGCCCCATATATAGTATACATGATCACCTCGTAGCAGATCTATACAGGTGGAGCTGGGGAAGGTGGAGAGTTTCTGAAGTGCGCTGCAACTGCTACAGCAAGCACTAGTTGAGTATTTGAATGTTGAGCAGCAAGCTCATTGGCTGCTGATTCAAAAGAGAACCAATCAGCTGCGCTATGTGATAATGATATCATTATGTCAGACTGAGTTAGACCTATCAGACTGCGCCACCTAGAGTTTCATGACAGAACTTTGGATTTAGCCAACTAAAGTCACAAATTCTGTTGTTATCAACATATTTTAACCATTTTGTATTTACCAAATCCATACTTCCAACAAACATTTGCAAACATTGTTGGAACTACAGCTACCAATATATTTTATGTTCGTATGACATGTGGACCTAAAAAAAAAAGGGAGATCAACAATAGAGAAGTCCTCATATAAAATGTTTGTTACAGCAGAATTTTTGCAGAAATTATTGCGATTTTGAATTGATTCATTTGTATAAGTTATTACTCCACCCCCTGCGCATGTCTTTTGGTAGTTAAGTAGCAAGTTCAACTTTGAATTTAAAGTTGCCTCTGCATATTAAGCTGGGATACAATAGAGTATGTTGACGAAGATGAATGTGTCTTGGTAAAAATATTTTTTTCATTGGCATACTTTCTGGCAGTGGAGTAATATATGATACATCTGTCAGGTCATGTTGTGTAAATATCCATGTGTACCATTCTGTTAAGATAATCAATAAAATAATCTGTTAAAATGATGAATGCCTATCGATCTCCCAATAAAACATTTGTCTTACTGCTTTTATTGGATGCAGTCTCACGCAAATGAATAGCTCTCTGCAGCCAGTCAGCCACATGGTTAACATCACAAATCCATTTTTCTCTTTCTTATCCTTTGATTTGTGTCAGTGGTCGACTGACTGCATTTCCTCAGAGGAAAAGAGGCAGAATCAGGCTGTATTTGTTTGTTCAGCAAAACCTCGCTGTGCCAGTCCTCCACTTTGACTGCTCTGCTCTCACCTCAGGTTTCTGTCAGATAAAACAAGATGGAGAATTACCAAGCCACACAATTCAAAAAAGAAAACAAACTCAAACTGCTTCATTCTTATATCTGTCATTTACACACCGTTCCTGAAGATAGAAATATACCTGTCACTGTGCCCGCTTTGGTTTATTTTCAGCTTATTTGTTTGTAAAGGCGGCATTGTTTGTAAATGTTATGTCAAGCAAAATGTCTAAACAAAGAAATGTTCATACAACATCCAATGATTAAAAATATAAAAATGCACATACAGTATTCGCTGAAATGGTAAAATATCATTAAATGAAAGTGAAGGCTTTTATTTTTAATTCAACAGGTGTGGAGTATACTATTTTTTTTTTTTTTTTAGAAGAATGTTTCTTTCAAGTACTTTGTTCTTTTGAGACAGAGAAATTTTATCCATCAAAAAGACATGGCCTATTTCTTTTTGCTTAAGGTTTGCTTTCAACTAGTAATCTATTTTTATTTTCTAGTTGTCAAATATAATTCACATCAAATTAATATGTTTTCAATATCTGAAAAAAGTTAAATCAACTACTAATTCAACCAATGTTAAAGGAATGACCGCAACCCTTCATTTAGTATTCTGATAACTTTTTTTTTTTTTTCGTCTTTTGACTAATTGCCATGTGTGAACCATTTGTGAATGTTCTACAACACAAGATTCAACATTTTGGAACTTCAAATTCAGGTTTTTGAGGCAATGAAGCAAATCTGGCTCACATGAGTGATTATATGATGGCACTGATTGATGATGTTGATGGCAGCTGAAAGGGACCGAGGGAAAGTCTAGACCATTAAAACTGTGTTAGATAAAAGCTCTCTTATTGCAATTATTACAGTAGTCAGTCACATCTCTTTGTCCCATCTCGTTTGTCTCATGCTCAGTTCACAAACTCATCATATGAGGGTTTGGATTGTGAAGTCAGATGACAGATGTAGGGCTTATTTCACTACAAAGTTTCCTCATTTGACACCAGAGGTGACAGCACATCATATTTCTGTTTGACAGTTCGATTACGTTAGTGTGGAGGAGTTTCATGGTAGATGTTTAAGTTTGTCTGTTGTTCTCATGTTAACTGTCTGATGCTGTCGTTATGACTTTAAAACAAGCAAACCAAAAACATTATATACAAAATAGTTCCCAGATCTTTCTTTATGTTTATTCTATGCATTCATTTATTTGAGAACCAATGCTTAAGATGAAGGGTTTACTGTAACAATTTATAACAACTTTAACAAACATTATTGCCTACTTTAAAAGGAATAGTTCACTCAAAAATGAGAAATTCAACAAAATGTACTTACCCTCAAGCAAAACAAATCTATCATTCATTTGTCATTATGGACTATGGACTGGTATTGTGCCTATAAATTATGGTTTAAAGTTAAAACGTCTTAATGATGGATTTGTTTCTTACAAACATGCAACTTTTCGCTTAACAAGATGTTAATTGATGGACTGGAGTGGTGTGGATTACTTGTGGATCATTGTGATGTTTTTATTAGCTGTTTGGACTCTTGTTCTGATGGCACCCATTCACTGCAGAGGATCCATTGTTGAGTAATATAATGCTATTTTTTTTCCAAATCTGATCTGATGAAGAAACAAACTCATCTAAATCTAGAATGGCCTGAGGGTGACGAAATGTTTAGCAAATTTGTATTTATTAGTGATCCATTCATTCAATGCTCATCAGCTCATTAATGTACAACATATATTTTATACAACATCTTTAATAAACAATGAGACCAGACTGTATGACTCCATGCAGCCACTCACTGGACCCCTGGCTTTATGATTATTGAGTAACAATTACAACCAAACTAAAAGATCAACTTTTTGACAATTTTTGCTGAAATGGTTGACCTTTTGATGAAAAGTTGCTTTTTGACTTATTTAAAATGTAGATGTTCAATTAGCAAGTAAAATGACATTTCATCTTATTAAGGTTTCCAATTTAAGATTCCTAAAATAGCCTGAAATCTGACATCTCACTCTGGAAAGAGTTGGAAGTCCCAGTCTATTTTCACATGTATTGGAACTCTCCAAGCTAAATCCGTGATCTATTTGACTAAGCCTTCTTAGTGTAGAGTACTCCATAAGCCTCCATCTGCAACTCCATGAGTAACATTTCTCCCTGTCACAGCAGATTTTTTTTTTTTTTTAATCCATATGTCTAGTATGTTCCACTGAGGTCCCATCAAGTATCATCTTCCAGTAAATGGTTCTTATACCTGCACAATTTTCCTTAATTGCTCATATAATCTTCAATTCTGATTGACTTTAGCACTGAAAACATTTGGTCAGGCCTGGCATCTGAAAACGGTTTAAACTTTTGATTTTCTCTAAACCTTTTCACTTTATTGCATTAAGTAACATAGGTTGTGGTATACACACACACACACACACACACACACACATATATATATATATATATATATATATATATTATTATTATTATTATTATTATTTTTTTTAATTATATAAATACAAAAAGTTGTGGAAGAAATGTACATGACTTTACTTGTGCAACAACTGTATAAAAACTCCAAAACAAGCTTTCTGACTTGAATAAATCTTCTGAAGGAAGGTGATAATGACTGCAAATCCATCTATACTGTAAAGATAAAAAATGTTCCATGTCCTTGACCCCAGTACATTGTAATATGTTTTTAATCAAGAGTGTCACCACAGCTGTTGATAAAGAGACAATGCTAAGATTACTCATGCACGCTACTGTCGATCTCACACCTTCTATGGGTAATTACATTAATATTTTTAATTAAATAAAATACACCCACTCACATCTTTGTAACTAGGCCACTAATAAAAAGAGATTAACTATTTAATTG
Source organism: Onychostoma macrolepis (assembly GCF_012432095.1). NCBI lineage: Eukaryota > Metazoa > Chordata > Actinopteri > Cypriniformes > Cyprinidae > Onychostoma > Onychostoma macrolepis. The sequence goes on along the minus strand of NC_081177.1, from coordinate 22,118,030 downwards.
CCAACTTAAATGCATTATTACTCCATCTAATTACTATTGAGTCTTTTCACTTGCAACTTGTGCTCGAATGCAGTGATAATTTGAATTTTTTTGTAAATCTTGATGGTCTGACATTTAGGTCAGTGTCTTTACTTCTATCACTTCTATTTACTTCTATTTATCAGCTCCATCAGCAGTTTGAGAAATACATTTATAGCTGCATTTAATTTGATAAATATTTTGAATGGATGAGACACAAATCTTCCAGTATATTTCTCATTTAAAGAGTTAGTTCCAGTCCTCGGATCTGATTGGTCGATAGTGCTCAAACATTGCCGCTACAGACCTATAGGATTTCTCATTTTTTGTATCACTCCACTTGCTTTTTGCCTTGTCAGTGACTGTTTTTGTGGGTTACGTCATTACATCAGAAGGTGGAGACAAGTGTGTTTTTGTCTTTGTGTGAAACCGTGGTCACACTAGACTTTGAGCATGCAAAGTTTTTTGGACGCTACAACGCTTGTGATATGACATCATGCTCTGCAGCATCTTTTGGAAACATAAATTCAACACATAACAAATAATAGTAAGCAAAGGAAAGGATGTGACGTATGGCGTCCTATACTAGGAATTTGTGCTCAGCATTTCACCGATCCAAGTGCACACACACAGCAGTGAGTAGTGAACAACCACACACACCGTGAACACACACCCAGAGCTGTAGGAAGCTGTTCATTCAATCCTCCCACCTACAATCACTGCCGGTACCGAGACTCGAACCTGTGGGTTACAAGCAGGGCCGTTTCTAGCTATTTTGACGCCCTAGGCGAAATCCCTATTATTATATATATATATATATATATATATATATATATATATATATATATATATATATATATATACATTGTGACGAGTCGGTTGCCTCCCCCCTTATTGTCATCACCACCCCGTCCCTTATTCGCCGCCCTTCACCAGGCTCCCGACGGGAGTGGGTGCGCGAGAGAGGAGGGACGTGGAAACAGCGAGGGCTGGCGGCGTGTGATGAGGCACACCTGAACTGAATGGAGCCTCATCACCGCCGCTGTTTAAATGCTGAGCGCGCATCTCCTCGAGAGACCGGTCTCTTCCCCCGTGCATGCACGCTGGTGTCCTCGCGGGTCCAGGAAGGGAGCGTGGAGGGACTTCCGTTCCGCCAGAGACGTGAGCTGCCGGACCCCCGGTCCGGACGAAACCGCACCCGTGTTACGGCCATCGGGTCAGGATGCTGGGCCGAACAAGTCCCGCCGAATGTCGTGGACCAAGAGGAAGAGCCGCCGCTATGATGAAGCCGCCGCCCATCGCGCCCTGGACCCGAGTGGGAGCGCGTGCGGCCGCCGGACTCCGCCCCTTACCTGGACCCTTTCTTCCAGAACACTGCCCTCCTTCACAAGCCCCGCAGCACGACGAGGACACCAAATCCCCTGTTTATTTTGGACACTTTATCCCCTTTGGACACTTTATTTTATTATTTCTGTTTAATAAAAGCCTCTCCGAGGCGCCACACCGACTGTGTCTGTCGTTTGCTCCTCCGTCACAATAAATATATATATATATATATATATATATATATATATACAATTTATTTTTCAGACATCAGTTTCTTGTCACATTTAAATTGGTTGTCATAGTAACAACACTAATTTGTGTAAATTCAGCACATTGTGAGTTCCACAAATCTGAACGCATTAGGCCTATTTGTAAATTGACTGTTAAGATAAAATATTTTGCACAATTTATTATCTGTGATACCATTATAGCCAATGGATGCATGTATAGCTCTATGTAACAATCCCTAGTTGCTCAGAAATTGTCATCACACATAAATTAATTTTATTACATTTGGATTTGGATACATGTTTAGATATTATCAATGGCTACTTTTTGACTTTATCTTTTTTTTTATCAATTGTTTTGTTGTTGTTGTGTCAGTTATTGCAATATTATTTCAGTCAAACCTATAAAACCCTTTGCTACCCTAAACTACATAGGCCTATAAAAGCCTGATTAGTGGCATAAAAGTAATCAGAAAGCAGCTACTTGTTCTTTTATTACTCACTGACGTGTGAACTTCCCCTTTAAATAACGCGACGCTCTGCCCTCTGTATGACGTTCCCTTTAAGTGCTGTTGGAAGCGAATTAATTATTTTTTGGAAGCGAATTAATTGATTCAGCATTTCAACACTTCCATAAGGATGCATTAAATTTGACAAAGCGGTTTAAGTATGTATTGATTTTAATTGTATTGATTTTAATTGGCTGTAAAAGTTTTATATGGGAATATTACACTACACACTGAACCTTTAACAATGCATTGGCGCAAAAACGCACACCTTTTACACCAGTTTCACATGAAACATGATTTCTCGACTGCCACAAATACTGCCTAAACAAAATACTGATTCTGTGCACTTTTTATGTACCGATATTTTAAATTGACCTTTGAACTTGCATGGCAAAAAAAAAAAAAGCCTTACCTTGCCAAAACGCTGACAGAACCCATTGATCTAATGGCGTTGTTGAGCGCTCCAAATCCAAATGCAAACTTTGCATGCATCAATCAGAGGCAGCATTGACAGCGCTCTGATCCAATGGCATACAGGCATCATCAGAATGACAGTTCTCTAGCCCAATGATGTTGGGGGATCCAGTGTGGGCGGCAAGTCAGACTCTCTAACCATTAGGCCATGACAAAACATAAATCCAAAATGTAAGAGCATACATCTACTTTACTGCAGCACTGAGGTTTCAAATTCATGTTCTTTTAATTCAGCTATGAGGTCATGCAGTAACGTTTCGATCTTCTGTTTGTCACACAGTTTCATGTGATATGAATTCGCAGGTCAGAGTTCACCAAACTTTAACTTTGGAATGCAGTGAAATGCAAAACAGCTTTGCATGTGTATGAATGGAAGTCAATGGAATTAAAAGTGTAGTGTGACCAGCAATTGTCTTTAATTCTGTCCCCACCAGAGTTTGTTTTATTTATTTATTTTTTTTTAGTTGCTAGCCAACGCCAGCATTTTGGACCATTTTCACATAAGTTTAATGGCACCCAGAATATTTTGTTGTATGAATATCTGACCATGCAATAATGTCAAAACAAAGAACAGAGCCGCTGCTTTAAAAATTTATTCTAGCTTCATGCAATAATTATTATTATTTATTTTTTTATCAACGCTTGAATGTGGGTAATTTCATGAAAAAGGCAACACTTTGAACAAAAATATGAGAAATTCACGTTTTTGAACATGATCGATGATCAAAATTTAGATGCAGTAGATCGCTTCCTTCAACACCACCAAAGCTTGCATGGTCCTATACCATATCCTGGGGTGTCATTTAATTTGGCAAAATTATTACATTTTGATTTATATGCTGTTTAATGCTTAATTTTTGCATTATTTTACATATGCATCTACCTACATAAGCAGTCGCTTGTTTCTGCTTGATGTAATCCAGATGTTCAATATTCTTTCAGAAGATGTGTAATAGCGCCTCCTACCATACACCAGTGAAAACATGGAAAGCTGGAAATTTCTGTCATTGGCGGGAAAAGAGTTAATAATGAATCGTTTGAATCATTCACTCTAAAGAATTGTTCAAAATATCTGCATTCAAGAACGAATTTATGTCACTGAATCATTAATTCAACACATTTGTAAAAAATGCCGATTCATTTAGAAATATTTGTTTTTGTTGGAGAATCTGATATTGCAAATCAGCAGTTATATATATATATATATATACATGCAGGCAAGACTAAATTAATACCCTGTGGCTCCTGACAATATATTGAGGTCTTATGAAGCAAAATGATCTGTCTGTGCAAGTAACTGAACATTATTTACAACATTAAAACATACAAATAAGATTTTGAATTCATAGCCACCATTTCACCAAAACACACTAAGCTAGACGACATGAATAACTGCTTGTTACTTCCTTGCTTCAACTCATGGAACGACTCAGGTGTCGTCTGTAGATCCACCAAATCCAAATGCACTGTTGAAAAAAACATGTCCACAAGATTGTGAAATCCATATCAAGGACTACACACACAAGGTTGTAATGTATTTGCACCTTCAATGTCACCATCTGTTCATCACAACACTTTAAAAGCGATTTCCCCTTAGACAGTGTGTTGAACATCTAATCGGATCTAATTTTAGCATAGCAATTTTCAGTGTCTTCCTCGCATTCCCCTGCCATTACACAGTTATCGCAACCTTACAACCTACATTTAATTAGCTGCTGCAAGTCAATTAGTGTCCTGGAGAAATCACTATGTGCTTATCAAAATTCTGAACATTGAAGGAAAAACTGAAAAGACTGAAAATACATTGAGTGGAATTATGTCAGATAAAGAGGGAACATAGTCATGAATGTGAAACAAGAGGGGGGAGTTTGATATTCCCCAAATGGGTCGCTGTTGTCTTCAATATCAGATAAATAGGAAGGAAAAATTATGCATTATGCTAGAGGCTTTGTCATCGGATTGCCTGCCAAAATCATGATAAGCACAAGCTTTCAAAGTAGGAGATTTGAAACAAATACTTAGCTTCATGATTTAATCATTTGCTCTATAAAAATCCAGACATGTTGCATAACATTGTGCAATAATAGAAATTGTCCAGACAACTTTGTAGGATGCATCTGACAGCTTTATTTTTTTTTTTTTTTAGGATGAATTAACTGGGACAGATGGCTCAGACCTGCACTAAGCATGAAATATCTCAAACATGTTTTTCTATTACGAATTAAAGAAAATGTATGATAAACAGAAGCAGCACAGACAAACCATTTGCTCCATATTTGCAGACCTAAAGGAATAGTTCTAAACTATGTATAATACATTTAAACTAAAATAAATTATTTTATTTAGTACAATTTGTGAATTTAAGCACCAAAACTTTATAGTGTAGCAAATTAGCTTAAAAGGGAATTGTGATTAATTATAATTATTTATATCGGCTGACAGTAATAACTGTAGTGGAATAAATTGCCATCAACTGATCTGTCCGTCCAGCGAACATTCAGTGTAAGTTCATATCAACTCTAAGAAAGGATATTTCCGTGGCCACAGAAAATACTTTCCTAAGTATTAATGCATTAGAGCATGTAGTAATAATCAGAATCGTAAAGAGACATTAATTTGCACGGCAGAACCAGAAACTCATGTAATTTGTGCACAAGAGTTTTATTAACTAAACACTAATGCAAACTAGTCTAACAAACAAACAAACAAACATACAATCACTCATACATGGGGAAAGGCAAATGAGAGTTGATGGATAAAACCATCATGAAACCAGAGAATGAAGCTATGAAAAGAGTCAGTTAACCACCTGAATAAAACCATCAGCGCCGTTTATAACGGGGTCTATAACATACTAAACCTCTGTTTTGTTTAGGTAAATGTATGATACTTGCATTTCCTTTGTGTCCGGATGCAGTCTCGGATGAAAGTTCTGATGGTTTAAAGGTTTGGTGGTGTTGGAGGTCTTCAAGTTCTTCCGGGTTTGAAGGGTGATGAACTCCAAAAGATGTTATTCTGGCTCAGTGGTGATTGGGAGTTCCTTCCCAGATAGAAAGTGAAAAAAGAGCTAAGAAAGAGATCTGCTGAGGTCCGAGAAGCTTTGGTTGAATGGAAAGTCAAGGCCGCAAGGCCTGGCACAAAAACTTAAGGGTCCAGAAGAGTTCTAGCTCACATCCTTCTAGGATCTAACAGATTCGCATACTGAGGGGCGTCACTGATGTGATAGCTTTGTCTGCTATAGAGGTCGCACCTCTGGGGTGTCAAAGAGCCAATAGTGTCTTGAACTTTTGGAGGGAAATTTTATGACTCTTTGTCTCTGAGCATGGTAATTTGCAAAGGGGTTGGATTAGAAGTTGATATACAAACTATTAAAGATTCTTGGGACACTATGTTGCAGGTATCAACATGTAATATTCACTCTCAATTAGATCATCCGAAGACGAATTGATAGAGACCAAACATGGTATGAGTTAAAGTGATATTAACAAGCGATCTATCATAAGCATGCATAAAACAGTATACAATACGCAAAAACATATACAAGAACAGTAATAATATACACAATGACCTGAATGATATGTGTGTTCATTCAAAGAAAGGTTTTTCTATTAATTAATTAGAGAAGAGTCCATTTTAATGGCATAATGTCTTAGGAAAATAGTAGTGCGAGTTGCTCTGCTTGCATTCCTTTTAGCAATAAAACTAGTGTTATCTGATGGGTTGCCATGGAACCGGGGGCCTGAAGTCATTGATAGACATACTGGCACCAGAGTATGTGTATTGAGTGAGGGGTCTGTGACTATTTGTTAATCTAATAACTAATTGATTTGTTAAATCAAATGCAAAATTGTGTGTCTGATTGGTTCAAATGTTACAATAGTGTCCTCACTAAGTCTAAGGATTAAATGAGTGTTAGATGACGGCAAACTAAAAACAAATTAAAAACTGACAAATTAAAAACAAATAATATCTGATATGGTAACCAGTATGGTACTTCTAAATTGTGCATCTCTAATTTTTGGTTTAACATTTAAAATGCCCCTATTGTGGATTTTTGAAAATTACCTTTCATACAGTGTGTAACACAGCTCTAAGTGAATGAAAACATTCCGCAAAGTTTTAAATCTGAAAGTGCACCGTGTATAAAGTTATTGTCTCTCAAAAGAAACTCTGAATCATTGAAAGGAGTCATTTTTAAAACGAATCTTAAGCCGTTTCATGTTGTCATCAACATGAAACATTAGCTTTTGTTATGCATATTAACGTATGCATAGCACTTATTGGGCTTTTCACATTGGTCTGAATGAAAATGCAAATTCATTCTTTGCCACTATCCACAAGTTTCTGGGGGGCACTACTGTTAAAAAGAACATGGGTAAAACTTCTGGTGAGGCGGCGGAAGTAGTATACCAATGGTTTTTTGTGTGCTAATTAGCAAAGAGGCTAACCCTGTGTCCCAATGTTCATACTATCCATCCTAAATAGTATGTGAGATTACAATAAATGTGTCCCAAAGCATAGTATGTTGAAAAGAGTATGCCAAAAGTCCCCGGATGGTCTATTTCAGGTCGATTTTTGAATTGTGGATCCGTGCACACTCTAATAGCTAAAATTGCCCACAATCCATTGCACTTTGGCTAAGCATTTGGTCCAGAACTACAAACACGAATAACACGAGTTAGAAAAACTACAAACGTGGCGGATGCGCGCGATCGACCATTAGGTAGGTTTACAAAAAGGGGTTTGAGTTACTAATAATCAACATTTAACCTGGTAAAAATTATTTATTGTTATCCGTGTTATATTTCATCTGCAACAGCAATGTGAACTTTTATAAACATCCATTTGCTCGTTAACTTTTAAATGCATCATTATGCAGAAAATATGAGCAGAGTTCTCAGCATGAAAGACCTGCGACTGGCAGATCAACGAACTACTTCTTTTCTCTCCAATACGGTAGGAAGTTAAATGAAATGAAATGTGGAGGATGCTAACTGTGACAAAATGATTGACAGGCCAGTTTACAGTGACAGGGTGCATGTAACTGTGCGACAGAGACCGTTAAAGACCAGTTGTGTGACGTGATAGTATGTCCCAAAGCTTGCCTACTCTTCTACTACACACTCAAAAGTGTGTACTTTTTCTTCACCAAAAGAGTACATACTTTAAGGCCGTAGTATAAGTAGGCACATTGGGACGCAGCATAAGTGTTTTCGGGTCTTTTCCACTGTCGGGCCAGTGCGAGCCAGCCAGTATGTTTTCAGTAGGCTGGGCGGGGCTAATAGCCTCGGACCTGTAGCACCGAGCCCAAAATCACCATGCGTTTCCACCTTCAGGCCAGAAGCTCCGTAGCGCTTCACTAAAACCCACCCTTTACACACCTCTCTGGAACAGCAACAGGCAACCCCATCATTTCACCAACAAAGAGAAGTTATATAAGAAATAATTCACTGGAACTAGCGAGATCACAAAACGAACGTGATAAAAGCAGCCGTTTGTTTGCGTGTTTTGTTGTTTAGATTTAAAACCAAAGCGATTTACCAGTTTTACAATAATAAGTTCTGATTAATTAGTTTGTGTCAGGATTGATAATTAGTCACACAAAAATAAAGTGGTATTTAGCATTATATCACAAAAGAAAGACACACATAGCCTGTTATTCAGTTGCATCTGTTTCTGTTTGTTTGTAGTCACAGACAGTTTAGGTCTACATCACAGTTAGAAAGAATGATAATTTCTTATCATTTTCCATTAAAAATACACAATGAGTAGCTTTAGCACTCTCTCCAGTCCCAATGCATTGTTATATTTTCAGTCAGAAAAAGAGGGAGCTCCCGAACAAAAACTAGGTTAATGATTTATGACATACGCAGAGCTATCAGGTAACGTTATAAAGACAGGAGACTTATTGACAGATAAAATATATAAATAAATACATCACTTGTCTGATTTTTCAGGCGGTCGTATTTACTATGTTTAATGCGTGCATAGTCTTTTGCATCGCATATTTCTACTTTGTTGATAATCTACATAAGATCTCAAACAGAAGTTATTTCAAAAACTCGCTGCAGTCTGAAAGTGAGTTTTGAGCTAAAATTAGTCTTTAATGTTTATGTTAGCTGGTAACTATATGAAATGATCCGTGGCGCTGACGCTCTCCAGATGCAGAGAAACTCCGACAGTCCCGCTTGTTTACTTAGAACCGGAAGACACTCCCACTTTTGACACAAGGCCTCATGGGGCGTAGGAAACTTGTGGATAGGTGCCACTTTTGGAGCGGTAAAATAGCTGTTTCCCCAGTAACGCTGTACACAAATCAGCACTGTTCTCACAAACACTGCTTTATCAGGCATTACAGGCATGAAAGGCAGGCATGAAATGAAAATGAGACCAATCACCTCAGATTAGCATCATGCAAAGGAGGGGTTTGGAAAAATGAATCGTTGAGCGAATCGTTTGGGAGTCGTTGAGAAAATAAATGCATATTATAAGACAATGAAAGTGTTTTTTGACCTTGCATGCATGTCAACCTGTTGTTGGGGACTCCCAAAACCAAAATATGAACCTTTCATTACCCATTATAGGGGCACTTTAAAATGTATTTCACTTTAAAAATGTTGCATGCTGCATGCAATAACATCTTTCTGTTTGTACTCTCTCAGTATTCACACTCACTCTTGGGACTTATTTATATTCTTTTTGTGCCACTTTTTTGAGATTGCAGTGTCCATAAGAAGACATACAGAGGAACCATCAGACCTTTTACTCTCACAGTGAGCTTTTAAACATGCAATCTTGTCTTGAATTTTATGACGCAAAACAATTTCTTACTCACACAATATGAAGTATTCAGCACAGAGATTAAAATATAATAACGGAACGTCACACATCTCTACTCCAGATGTCACTTGTACATATCTAGGATACATTTATGTTTCTCAGAGGACACTGCTTTCATTTTACTCCAGCACTCTGCAGTCAGACTTTCCTCTGCTTTCCTTTAGATTTCGAGCTCTTGTGTTCTGAATCGCATCTAATTTTATAACGGGAGTCCCAGTGAGGGATGATCATCTGAAGTGTCCAGCTGTGCTTACACCCTACCCTGCTCGCTTATTAACGGCCTTGCATCAATTACCCAAATGCACAGTGGTTTTATGAAATATTGAAGTGAAGCAGAAATCCTTCGCGGTCTCAGGCCTCTTGCCCATATGTTTCACAGCTTGCACATTCAGCTTCTTCAAAAAGCTTTGCTCTCACAAACAGTTGTGCAGATTGTAGTGGACGGATGGCTGCTGATTAAATCTGATTGTACAAAGGTCTCTACCTTGTTATTCATGAGTGTTTTACATTTGAATAGCCTCGCTTTTCTGTTGTAAATAACAATGGCTCATGTGATAAATACGTTTGATGGAGAAATGATTGTGGTTCATTGGGCATAATTTCTCCAACCGAAAATAAAAATACACCACATGCCTAATAAATAGCAACTGAAATGCTCCATGTTTTAATGTGTATTAGAGGTAGGGATTAGTGGCGATGAGTCTTTATGAGTGAGTCATTTGAATCATTCACTCAACTGGTTCGTTCAAACATTCAGATTCATAAACACTTACTCTAGAAGGTACTACATTTGATTTGAACCTTACTTCATGACCATTAAAAAAGTATATTCTATGTAGTATGAATCTGGCTTGTATAAATGTAATTTTGCAATGCGGTCTTGGTGATGTAACCAGGGTAAGTTGCAACTCTTCACTGCCACTCACAATTCTTTTGCACCATGGCAAAATAAAGTGTTCATCAGATGTGCACTTCAGAATATTTGTTGTAAATAGTAGGTAATCTGGGTTTAATTGTTTAAATAATGCTAAAAATTAAGACATACTGTTTTTCATCTCACGAGAAGTAGGCAAACTTTATAAATATATCACTGAATCATTTACTCAACCAATTTGTTCAAAACTCAGTGAATCATTTGGAAACCAAACACTGCTATGCTGCAAGGCTCTTTTGTGGCCTCATTCAAACTATTTTCATTGGTGGCCCGAAAACAAACTGGCAATGTTATGTGTAAATGTAAGTTACTCTATGTTAAGATCTTGATAATTGATCTGTTGTACAAAGTAAAATCACACAAAGCGCTGCCTTCTTGCTACTCCTCTAACTTCTCATGAACAGCTATTTTTGCATGTTCTAATGTGACAGCTATCAAATTAGTAAGGGCAGAGATGGAAACTACTCACCTTTAGGAAACATTCGGTCAAAATCGGTCACTTACCTGGTTTGTGCATGTCCAAAAAGATTGTTGTTTGGGCCAGGGGTTAGTAAGTGGATATTACGGACCAGGGCCCGTATTCACAAAACATTTTATCTTACCACTAAGAGTTCTCCTAAATAGCAGTAAAAGTTTTTAGTTAAGCGTTTTCTCTTAAAACCTATCCACAAAGCTGCTGAGACAAACTTTTACTAAGGAATAGAGAGAAGTCTTAAGCTAAGAGTAAGAGCGGGGTTGACCTCGTTGCTATAGATGATGTCAGCATGCTTACTAACTATGTGATCACAGAGTGATTGGCTGATAGTCTGATAGATTTATTCATAGAAATATTGTAGAGCACAATATTATGTTTCCATATCCAAATAGAAGTTTAAAAATAATGTTAATTGCCACATTCAAATAAATATTTTAAAATGCAGGCTAAGTATCACTAATTAAACAAGTATATAATTGTCAGCCTCTTACATGTATGCTTCTCGTAGCGGATATGCATAAACCTCCTTTTAATTAACAGAGTAGAATAATCATGCCTGATAGTAAGACATGCAAACGTAAAAGAAAACCAAACTGGACTCAAGAACAGCTGTTACTTCTTGCCCAACTGGTTAATGAAAAGGATATAATCAAAGAAAAATAACCTCCAAAACCTAAAGGTGAAGCCTAAAACCTTTTTAAAAGCTCATTATCGTCAAATGTTTTTAAAATGTTTATTTTCCAAGGCAGATTGCCGGCAACAGCCATTTTAGGATAGTTGTGAGTTGGTCTTAGTGACTTCATTTCATTTCATTTATTTAATCAGCGACAATGCACATTAATAATACATACAATATGTAAAATGCACCAGATTTAGCCAACACTGGCTAATTTTCATCTGTATTCCCTTTTGGCAAGTTGAAGTTAAGGACAAAATTTTAGGAGTCCTTAGGAGTTAGGAAAACTTAGGAGTCCTCTTCACTACTCCTAACGTTTCACAGATTTAGGAGCTAGTTTTAGCGCTAAAATGCTTTGTGAAATACTCTTTGAGCAACAATTTGGGAGTCCTAAATTTAGGACTGACACGCCCACTTTTTTTTAGATTTTCTCCTAAATTGGCAAGTTAGGAGCTACTTTTAGCCTTAAGATGTTTTGTCAATACTGGCCCAGATTCTTAACACAGAATAGTCTGCACATATTTCACTATAGCAGCAGCCAATTATGTGCCTGACAAGCACACTTCTGACTGCAGTAGCAGCAAATCGCATGCCAGATACGTACACAGCTGACAACAGCAGTGGCCAATAGTGTGCCTAACAAAAGTGTGTCTGACTGCAGCAGCAGCCAATCACATGTCTGATAAGGGCATGTCTGATTACAACAGCATCCAATCACATAACTAACTACAGCAGAGGATACACAGGGAACAAGGTTTTTGATTGATATATGAATATTTTTTTCAAAGAGATAAATATATAATACAACATGCACAAAAACAAACATAAAGTTGATTTTTAAAGGGATAAATCACCCAAAAATAAAAGTTCTGTCATTAATTACTCACCCTCATGTCATTCCAAACCTTCATTCATCTTCTGAACACAAATTTAGATATTTTTGCTGAAATCTGAGAGCTTTCTGACCCTGCATAGACAGTAATGCAGCTACCACATTAAAGGCCCAGAAAGGTATTAAAGACAACGTTAAAATAGTCCATTTGACATCAGTGTTTGAACTCTAATTTTATGAAGCTATAAGAATACTTTTCGTGCGCCAAAAAAACAAAAGAGTAAATAATAATAATAATAATAAAAATAAATAAATAACAACTTTATTCAACAATTTCTTCTCTTCCGTGTCAGTCCCCCCCACACTTTCAGGTACCATGACATGTAACAAATTGATTATGTAATAAAAAAGAACATTTCCTAATTGTGAGTGCAGAATATTTGATAATAAAAATATTGTTATTTTATGTTAGGCTATGTATTATTATTATTATTATTATTATTATTATTATTATTATTATTACTACATGGTTTCCTTTGAAAACACTTCCAAATAAAATAGAGCGAAAATATTATATAAAATATTGGCTTAATTGTAATTCATTAAACATTGCTTCAGTCATAGACTCTTAAGAGTTGTTTTTTTTGTTTTTGTTTTTGTTTTTTGTTTTTTACTGTGTGTGAAGACGAATATGAGCCAGTGAAACAAATTTAAAAACATGCATTGTTAGATCATTAAATCCTATAAACAAATATGAACTTAAAGCTCATTCATCTACACAAATTCCCCTGGATCCATAATTGCTTTACCTTTTCACAAATCATGAGTTTGCATTTGAAGACTTGAAGATCCTGAACTAATGAACTAACGAATATCCTGAATCAGTGGCAAAAGATAGTTGTTCCACACACAAAGAGGCTTTGGGACACTTATGAATTCCTGTTTATTTACATATTTGCACATATAACTGTCATACAAACAAGCACTCTTGCTTGTGTGATATTACTTTACATTACTTTTAAAGTATTTATTGTTACCATTAAAGCAGTTTTATAGGCATTCAAACCATAACAGAAATGATGATGACTACATGCCCTCTCTCCATCCCTTGTGTCAAAAAGGTTGCCGCATTGCTCAAGGGCATGTGGCTTTGATATTTCACTATGTAATTATAGTACATGACTCAGCCTAGCTCTTCTTTGAAGAAACAAAAGTGTCATTCTCAGACTTAATTAACCTTTGGTTGCGCTGCACATTTACCTCATTACGAGCAACAAAGCATGACAGGTTCCTTTTCTGATGTTCTTTCTGAATGTCACTTTTTGTTTTTCCCAGTTCATTCGACTTGTTTAGTTTCCTAACGAAGGTAATTCCAACCTATTTTCAGTCACAAGTTCATAATTCAGATTCCGATTCTGTTTCAAATAACTTTCAGTCCAAACGAGAGCTACGTTTTCTATTATTAACAAAGAGAAACTAAAACCATGTGCAATAAAACTTTGAAATGGCCATTTCAAAATCGTCTTAATAAGCTCTGGAGTCTTTCGTATCTTTCGCATGGCCTCCAGGGACACGTCACGTCGAGATCTACTGATCTTCGGCAACATGCGAACCAGCACAGGGGGAAAAAAGCCCAGCATCCTCCTCTGCAGAGCTCAGAGAACAAACACACATACAAATCAACTCGACTCAAACCGAGACCCCAGGGACACATGAATCATGGGCAAACGGCCGCCCTGCCTAGTGTTTTCTCCTTGCCTATGGCAATATTTGTGTGACTGAGTAAAAGTCTTATTTGTAGATCTATCATAACTTTATATAGCCGGCACATACAATCCTACTGCTCTTTTTGGAATTATAACCATAATAAGAGTGGGTGTTGGCTTTTCCTTCCATGTAATCAAAGATAACTGACCTGTGTGCAGTACAATCACGCTCGGCCCATAATGGGCTCTTCACATATCTGCCAGTATTGGAGCAGATTACAGCATGGCGTTTTAAAGGCCCTACCTGATGCAGTCATTTGCTCGGTATGATGGGATGCAGTGAAAGGAGCTAAATAAGCATTGAGAAGCAGATACGGCACATTAGGTTTATAAATTGAAGTGCGGTAATGATGAACTGAGCTGAGGGCGCCTGATGGACAGTGATGGCTCCCCTGAGTGAAGGCTCTGCTGAGTTTTTGTTGGTGTCTATGGCAGTGATTGAGGGTGTATCGGGCCTTTGTTGTTAGAAGATCTCATGCTGCATTGAGAGAATGGGAGCAGGGCTGAACATTGATAGCACTTAAGTAGCTTATCGCATCTGTGGAGCGTTTTAGCTGATGCACAGTGAAAGAGGGCCCCAAGAGCGAACACTTATCTCACGCTCCAGTGAAATATTGTCGTAGCTTCCTCACTCAAGGGCTTTCTTACAATAGATCACCCCGTTGCCCTCTTTTCATGGTGTTTGTAGTATTGACTGACTCTAATTTAATATGAACCTTGTCATAGAAATGTAAAACCATATTTCTTTCGTTCACAATGCTCAAACTGCCTTTAAAATTCAGTCCAGATTCAAAACTGCAGATCATTCTGAAATGTCTATGTTGTATTTATGAATGTACTAGAAATGAGCAATATGTATGGTATGTAATTATATGCTGATTAAACTGGTTATTCTTTATTAAGTGAATAATTACTCAATGATTAGAGGGACATTTCTCCCAAAGCAGCCCAGTTTTAAGTGCTTTACTTAAGGGCACAATGGAAACTCAATTTCATGGATCATTCTTTCTGGGATCTGAACTTTGTAGATTGCCATCTTTAACAACAACTCTACCATCAGTACTGTATACTTGTAATGCATCACAGGGTTGTGCAACATTCAGAATTTAACTTAGACTGAGAATTTGAATTGATTTAATTGGATTTTTAATTGGGACTGAGGATCTGATTTTTTTTTTATTATTATTATCAGTTTGCAGAATCAAATGTAAATGTAAGAACGTGGAACTAAATTTTAATATTTCATTTTTAAAAATATTAATGTACATATTATGAAAGAATGGTTTATTTGCCATTGAGTTTTTTTTTTTTTTTTTAGTTAATGTTATTTCCAATGTTTGCCTATGCATTATTCAAATCAATAGTTGTATCTGTAAACATTTAATGGATTTAAATAGTGTAACAAATGTATTGCTCATTGTTAGTTACTGTTAGTTAATGCATGAACTTAAGTTAACTAATGGGAACTCACTGCACTTTCTAAACAATAAAACAATAAAAAATAATAATTTTCACTCTAATTTCTAGTACATTTTAAAATTCAAACATGATTTTTGTATTTTAATCAACATATTTTTTATGCTTCGATGAAGGCTGCAACACAGAATTCCTATCTGACACTAAGTGCCTTGTACAAGTGTTTGTTATAAATATAAAGATATCTGAAAACAATTTGGTAGACATTTCAAATTAATTATATATTTTATTATTTATTATTTATTTTATTTTTATACAGGGACAATGCACAACAAAACTGTTGTGCCAGAGTTAGCTATAAAGCTAATTTGCATCTGCAGTCCCTGGGCAGGATGTTGTTACAAAATTACCAAGTTCAATCAAAACAATACAATACAATACAATACAATACATACAACACATACAATATCACATCATACTCCATTAAATAAAAAATCAACTCAATGATCACATATTTGATTTTCCTTAAGCCATACTTTAAGCGTAATTTTAAAAATACTAAATGTTGCACACGCTCTAATATAAACAGGTATTAAATTCCATCTTTCTGCTGCTCTAACTGAAAAAACTGATTGTCCAAAAACAGTTTTCTTAAATTTAGTTGAACAATCACCTCTAACTGATGCCCTAGTCTGCCTGATATTGTCCTTACAGAAAGTCACACATTGTTTAAGAGACGGTGGTGCAAAATCATGAAATAATTTATACATCAAACACACATCAGCAAAAAATTTAAATTAGCAAACGTCAATAATTTATCATTTTTAATAATATTGCAGTGATGATAACTCCTTGGCTTTTTAGCTAAAATTTTCACAGCTCGTTTATAGATAGTATATAATGGTTTTAACGTAGTTATACTTGTATGGGACCAACTTGTAGCACAATAAAATAAATGAGGGAGGATCATTGTATGCATAAAGAGTTTAGCAGCAGCCACAGGTAATTGGTGCCTAATTTTTTTTTTTTTTATGCATTTAGCAGACGCTTTTATCCAAAGCGACTTAAATTGCATTCAAGTTACAGATTTTACATTTTATCAACTCTTGCTTTCCCTGGGAATCGAACCCATGATCTTAGCGTTGCTAGTGCCATGCTCTACTATTTGAGCTACAGGAAAGCCCCTGATATTTCTGAAGATCATCAAACTTGCTCTAGTACTTTTAGACACCTTTTTAATATGTTTTTTAAAATTTAAATTGGAATCCATAATCATACCCAAATATTTAAAATGCTCAACAATATTTATTACCTCTCCTTTAACTAAAATATCTGGACAACACTCATCAACTTTCCTGATCGAAAAATACATTCCCACAGTTTTACTCGTATTAAGAGTGAGGCAAGAATGACATAGCCAATCTGAGACTTTGTTCAATGCTGCAGTAAGTTTGATAGCAGCTTGTTCTTTTGTCTTAGCATAAGTATAAACAACTGTATCATCTGCATACATCTGAACCTGGACCTCTGGACAAACTGTAGGCAGATCATTAATGTATAATCTGAACCAAATTGGTCCAAGAACCGACCCCTGTGGGACTCCAATATTACAATCAAGAAATGGTGAGCATACATCATTAATTCTTGTACATTGTTTTCTTAAACTTAAGTATGACTCCATCCATGTTAATGTATTAGTAGAAAAATTTAATCTTGATCATTTAGACAAAAGAACACTATGATTAACGGTATCAAAAGCCTTTTTAAAATCAAGGAAGACAGCACCTACAACACCTCCCCTATCAAGACTGGATTTAATTTGTTCAACAAAATAACAGTTTGCTGTCTCTGTAGAGTGATGTGCCCTACATCCAAACTGCATAGGATGTAATGGAAAATGACCAAGATTTAAATGCTCTACTAACTGATTACAAACAACCTTCTCAATTACTTTAGAAACAACTGGTAAAATATTAATATGTCTATAGTTAGTTACATTAGCAGGATCACCAGTCTTAAATATAGGTGCTATTACTGCTGACTTCCAAGCACTTGGAAAATAACACTGCTCTACTGACAAATTAACCAAATGGGTAATAGGTGTACTAAGAACATTTGCATACTTTTTAACTAATACAGAATCACAATCAAAAACATCCTTGGCCCTAGAACTCTTAAGTTGGCTTAAAATTTTTATTAAACAGGACTCAGATACTTCAGAAATATTAAAAACAGGAAAATCATGATTTGGTCATATAATATCCTTGCTTCTCACACTAAATCCTTGTGTTAAATCTTGGACTGAATCTATAAAAAAATTATTAAATACACTGGTAATTTGATGTTTATCTTGAATTAAACTTCCATGAACTTGTAATTCAATGCCTTTATAATCTTTATTATTTTTATTTCGTACTCTATTAATATTCTCCCATACTTCTCTACTATTCCCCTTAGCATCATTTATAAGGTCAATAAAAAATTTTGCTTTTGCTTTTCTCAATTCCTTTACAACTTTATTACGTAAGTGTTGAAATGTCCTTCTATCATGAGCTAACCCTGATTTAAGCACTATTTTTAAAGCATGGTCCCTCTGCCTCATTAACTTCCATAATTGTTCATTTAGCCAAGGCAAATTCTGCTTTTTTCTGGAAAAAGTGACATTTTTACTAAATTCACCCTTAATCTTGTTAATTGTTACCATTAAACACTCAGAGGCAACTTCTAAATTATCAGTAGAGAGAATCTCATTCCAATCTAGTTTTTTAAACTCCTCTTTAAATTAATTTTTAAGTCTTTTCGGTATAATATTTAGCGCATTTTCTTTGTCTTGTTGATATAAAAACCTACGTTTTGTTAATTTTCTTACCACTAATATAAGATTATGATTTGATAGCCCTGTTAATAAATTTATTGACTTAGTTATTCTTTCTGGTTTGTTGCTAAATATTAAATCAATTTGAGTTTCAGATGATGAGGTGATTCTAGTAGGGCCCTGAATTAACTGTACTAGGTCAAAATGACTTACTATCTCCTGAAGCTTTTTCCTATTTGACTTCTCATTCCAATTTATATTAAAATCTCCAACCAAAATTAACTCTCTATTTCGATCAAAACCCTTAAAAAGATTTCTCAGATGATCAATAGAACATACTATTTGATGAAGGAGGTCTATATATGCCCACAACAGTAAATGTCATACATGGAGATAAAACAATTGTTACAGCAATATATTCTATATCCACTAATGTATTAAATTCAATTTCCTTACATTTAATGCAGTCCTTCACGTACATAAGCAGTCCACCACCTTTCCCAAATTGTCGATCCTTTCTGAAGACTTTATATCCCGGGACCAGATATGCAGTGTTTGGTGATGACTCTGTCAGCCACGTTTCTGACAAGCATAGCAAATCAAAGTTCGAATTTATAAGTAGCTGTTCCAGTTGTTCAGTTTTTGAGGCAACGCTTCTGATGTTTAAATGCCCCATAAGTAATCATTTGGGCTTTGAACGCAAATCCCATAAAAGTTTCTCATGATTTACTGTTTTAAACAGATGAAAATCCTTTGTCTCATTATGTGCTCGCAGTTTGAAAGTACCTTGTAGTCTGTTAACTCCAAAAGGCTGTGCATCGTCTTTATTAAAATTAGGTCCTGGATTTTGATGAATGTCACTCGCCAGAAGAAGGGTGATGGCTAAATAGCTGATTGTTCTCCGAAACAATTGAGATGGTTTTCTTCTCTCGATAGATCGCAAGTGCTTTGTTGGAAAAGCCACTTTTCCATCATTTAATATAACGGAGAAAGAAGTGAATTGGCTGCATAAATCAAAGGTAGTAACAACAACTTGCGTGTCTGTCCACCGCTGATGTATATTTGTTTCCCAACAGCAGCGTAATGATAGAAACAAAAGGATAGCAATATAGCCAATAACAATGATTTTCTTTGTCCTCTCAGCAGTATTTTGGCTTTGATTGACTCTAGTTTTAAAATCAAAGTAATACATTTTTAGTTTAGAATTGGCAGCGTTTACACCTGCAGCTCCTGCCCTGCCGCCAGTGTGCGCTGCCATTTTCCCTGTCTGAGAAATGTTTGTGAATATTTAAATGAAATAATTATCTTAGTAGGTTATCAATTAACTAAATTCTTCTTTCTAAATTCTGAATTAAAAGTGAACCAATTCTTAAATTATGTATTTTGTCCAACTGTGGTACAGTGTGCATCATTTAAAACAGCATTTTTATGTATTTCTTTACAAGTTTATAACTTTTATGGTTTACTGAAGCAACTGGTTTGAAATGTGCTTTGATAGACGTTTTAAAGACCAGAAGCCATTACAAGCATGTGTGCTGCATTTGCGCTGAACTGTGCATTTCAGAGTGATATAAAACAGCCTTAGTCCACCGCTTGTGTCCATGGACATCAGTCTTATTTGTATTTAAATGCAGCTCGCTCTCATTTACTGTGACTCTAAGGAGCTGTGACTCAACCTCGACAGACAGCAGAGCTGACTTACTGTGAAAGTGGAAATGGCACTTGTGGGGCTTTGTGCAGTATTTATACTGCAGTATCCTGCGCTGGGTTCATATATTTGCGTCTTCCTTAGTGTCTGCTCATTTCATTGGCCCGCTTAATGCAGGTAGGTGCATCCGTGCTCTGTTTATAATGTGGATATTACTTCTGATAGATGTGTTATGCTTTGCAATATCAACAAAGAGGGCAATTTTTGCAGACTAGCGCACAGTACAAAAGCACAGTAGGTGTTTCATGCTGCGCATTACAACAATGTTTAATGTGACGTCACTCCATTTTGCCTTCAGTCCAATGCTATTTCAACGAATGAAGTATTTCAGTGTCCTTACATTGTAAAGTTTCGACCAGACAGGCTATTTTTAATACTTGATTGTAGCAGGAAAATCACTTGAATTTAAAGGAGTCATGAAATGGAGAATCACAATGTTTTGTAGACAAATAGGAAGTTACTCTACAGTAAAACATACTGCAAGTTTCAGAACTAACTCCCCAGTTTAAAATATTAATTATTTTACCCTTCTGAAACACCCAGATTTGAAATCAGGAGAACTGTGTTGTCACAATTCTCCTCACCATTATGTAATCAAGGATCAATGTTCTAAACAAATCATGCCTGTGTCCAGGTAAAGAAAGTTAGGCAAGGAAAGACCTGTTAGGTAAAGAAAGACCTTTCTGGTGCAAAAAACGTTGCAAATTTTATAAACTAACATTGAAAAACATAATATAAAAACGACCTGTGATTGCATGAAAAGGCTCAGAAACATTCTTGCATAAGAGTATTAAGCCAGTGACTAAACAATCAACTTTACACTGTTCCTGTTAATAGCGTGAAAACATCTGTTATCTATATCGTGATTATTTTATATACAGAAAGCGATCAAAGATCGTTGTCAGTCGATTAAAGATCACAGTTTATCAGTGATTTGATTTCTGCATTTTCATGAAAACTTCCATTATAATCAATGGCACTGTTAACACTGCTCAAAGAGTCTCTTATTTACATCATGCTTTAGTTATGATGAAAATATTGGTGAGACTGCAGAATTATTGCAATAAGGAGATCATTGTGATTATTGTGTGCTAAGTAGACATGAGTGTGTTCGGCTACAGGGCAGCATGAATATGCCATACAATTTCGGACCGTTGCTGCAGGGAACGGCTGGAATGACGAGGCCCTCATGGTGTGTTTCCTGAATGGTCTGTCTGAGGCAATCAAGGATGATATGGCTACAAGAGAACCGGCTTGTGATCTCGAGACCTTCATGGATCAAACAATTCGGCTGGATAATCGCATGAGGGAGAGAAGCCTGAACCATCTGTTTCCACATTTTCTGCCAGTCCAGCTCTTGCTCAAATGCTACCAGTTCCCCAAGATTCTACGGAACCCATGCAATTGGGTAGGACTAGGCTTTCCCCATCAGAACGAGACCGTCGTATGAGAGAGCGATTTTGTCTATATTGTGGATTGTATGGTCACTTTCGCTCTGCCTGCCCCGTACAGGCAAGTAAGGACTGTAACGGGAGTTACACGCACAGCTTCACCTTACAACTCTGGGTTGTTCCTTCCCATCACACTCACTTGGGGAGATCAAAAACACCAACTCCAGGCATTGATTGATTCTGGCGCTGCTGGGAATTTCATGGATATTTCCCTTGCCAAAAGTCTCCAGATCCCTACTAATTCCTTTCCTGCCCCCCTAACTGTGATAGCCTTGGATGGAAGACCGTTAGCTCCAGGGAAAATAACCCACCTCACCTCTCTCCTTTGTCTCGTCACTTACCGACACCAGGAGAGAATGTGCTTTCACCTTATACAGTCTCCAGAGTTCCCTGTTATCCTTGGTCACCCCTGGCTCCTCCAGCATAATCCACACTTTGACTGGTCCACTGGCGCTGTTCTCAGTTGGGGTCCCACCTGTCAGACTACATGCTTGGCCCAGAACACCCCTGATCCTGTTCTCGAGTCCCAAGAACCCCTAGATCTGTCTCAAGTCCCTGCTCAGTACCACTACCTCAAAGCATGTCAATGACCCTAAGCACACAGCTAAAATAACGAAGGAGTGGCTTCACAACAACTCCGTGACTGTTCTTGAATGGCCCAGCCAGAGCCCTGACTTAAACCCAATTGAGCATCTCTGGAGAGACCTAAAAATGGCTGTCCACCAACGTTTACCATCCAACCTGACAGAACTGGAGAGGATCTGCAAGGAGGAATGGCAGAGGATCCCCAAATCCAGGTGTGAAAAACTTGTTGCATCTTTCCCAAAAAGACTCATGGCTGTATTAGATCAAAAGGGTGCTTCTACTAAATACTGAGCAAAGGGTCTGAATACTAAGGACCATGTGATATTTCAGTTTTTCTTTTTTAATAAATCTGCAAAAATGTCAACAATTCTGTGTTTTTCTGTCAATATGGGGTGCTGTGTGTACATTAATGAGGAAAAAAAATGAACTTAAATGATTTTAGCAAATGGCTGCAATATAACAAAGAGTGAAAAATTTAAGGGGGTCTGAATACTTTCCGTACCCACTGTATATATAGGTTTTGTAGCCATAGACTCTTGAAGAGTGGAGGCATTGGCTTGAGGGGGCCAAACACCCATTCCAAGTACTCACGGACCACAAAAATCTGGAATACATTCAGCAGGCAAAGCGACTCAACCCCTGCCAGGCACGTTGGTCCTTATTCTTCAACCGATTCCAGTTCATTTTATCCTACCGCCCCTGCTCTAAGAATCTAAAACCAGATGCATTGTCCCGGGTATATGTAAACACTCCTCAGGAAACTTCTATTGCATAAATTATCCCCAGGGCCAACCCACACTCCTCTCTTGTCCCAAAAGTGGTCCACTTCCAGGCCCTCCAGTGGGGACACTCCTCTCGTCTCACTTGTCATCCTGGTACTTCTCGCACTCTTGATTTCCTCCAAAGACGCTTTTGGTGGCCAACTATCAAGGAGGATGTGACAACATTTGTAAACGCATGTCCCACGTGCAACCAAAGTAAGGTCTCTTACCGTTCTCCTCAGGGGCTATTGTGCCCTCTCTCTATACCTGATAGACCTTGGTCTCATCTTTCCATGGATTTTATCACTGGACTTCCACTATCACAAGGCAACACTACTATCATGGTCATAGTTGACAGATTCTCCAAGGCCGCCCGATTTATTCCTCTGCCCAATCTACCCACCGCTAAAGAAACTGCTGAATTGGTTATTGATGTCTTTGGCATCCCACAAGACATCGTCTCTGATCAAGGACCCCAGTTTTCCTCCTGATTCTGGTGGGCATTTTGTCAATCTCTGGGAGCTACAGTGAGTTTATCTTCTGGGTTCCACCCGGAGTCCAATGGGCAAACGGAGACGCTTAACCAAGATCTTGAGACTACACTGAGGTGTATGGCAGCTAACAACCCAACCTCTTGGTCTCTCTTCATCATGTGGGCAGAATACGCTCACAATACCCTTCACTCCTCTGTTACAGACCTGTCCCCTTTCGAGTGCTAGTTTGGATACACCCCTCCACTATTCCCTGAGCAAGAAGTGGAGATTGCTGTTCCCGCTGCTCAACAGTTTGTAAAAACGCTGTGGCCAGACATGGAAAAAAGCCAGACTCAAGCTCCTTAAGGTCTCTCAGCAAGACTCTTGCACCATAGACCCAAGTTCGAATCCCAGCTCTGACACACATGTAATGCTCATATCATATGCAAAGATGTTAGCCAATCATAGCAGTGGGCTTTAACACTGAAGTCTCAGCAGACACGCCCCTTCCCATGGATCGTTCAGATCTGAGGGATTAAAGGGTTAGTTCACCCAAAAAATGAAAATAAGTCCATGTTTTATTCGCACTCAAGGCATCCTAGGTGTATATGGCTTTCTTCTTTCAGACGAAAATACATCCTCTTGGCTTATATCGAAATCTTTCGACATCTTTCCTTACAAATCCTCGTTTTGTGCTTCTAATTCGTGACCGGCGTTTTGTTTTGTTCTCTCTCCGTCGCGCTTCGCGTTTGCCACTAATCACTGGCGCTTATGCTACGCATACATCCCACGTTTCTGCGTAGCGTAAGCGCCGGTGATTAGTGACGAACGCAGAAGCGCGATGGAGAGAGAACAAAACAAAACGCCGGTCACAAATTAGAAGCACAAATCGAGTGTAATAACTTTTATTAGCTCTCATTTCAGCTTTAATCTAAATTTTGCTTTTAGGGAATCGAGTCTTGAAGACTCGGTCTGATTTGATTGAATTCTTATTTATATAATTGATAAACAACTCGTCCAGCGAATGGTTAAAATCAGCATATCTTAACAATTTTGTTTATCTTACTTCGTGGCCAACTATCAAAACAAACAAAATCGTAATTTATTAATTTTGAGCAAGGTAGCAAGGGCTCGACAGCTCAAGGCAGTAACTGATCAAATATAAAACAGAAACACTGCTCTGTAAAATGAAACACGTTTATTTTCTATTCTACTACAGTACTAAATTAAAACGCATACACACACACAAACATACAAACGTTTCGGAAATTAGTTATTGCGATTTGAAGAAAGTTTAAGGTTCTAATGCTCTCTTCCAAGAGTTCAGTATATTCAGCCTGAGGAAGTCACAAGAAGAGAATTTTACTATCTTTTCTTTTAAAGATTAAATCAATCAGTTCCCAGCAGAATTATGGAGAGAGAGTTTGTTACTTTCTCTGAGTTGAGTTAACAGCTGGCTTGCTTTGGGTGGCTGCATGAGGGAACCCCGAAGGCTGATTGGCTGCTGTTGTTTCGTTGTCACGTGACGTCTGTGACGTGCCTCTGGGCCCGTTCTATTTTAGCCGGCTGAGGGGCGGGACTTGGGGTGTAATCATTATGTGAAACACCTGCAGAGTGGTTTAAAAGGTTTTTTGGACCTCTGTTTACCCCTCTCTGGTACTCTCTTTGGTTCTTGTTAGGTTGGGCTGTTTTGTTGTGATTATTTGTTTGCTTTATGTATTAGTTTAATTTAGCTTAGCTTTGGTTTTGTTTAGGTTTGGCAGGCCTGTTGGATTGTGATTGTTACTTTGCTTTAACTGAGTGTTATTTTATTTATTATGAGTTGTAATCTTTATTTCTGTGAATAAACATTTGTTGATACATTTCGCGTTCTCGTTGCCTCCCTCATTTGTCGTGGCTTGAGCCGGCCGTGACAAATATGGGGGCTCGTCCAGCCGTTGTAATTAGGAACACCGGTTTCTTCTTTGTCATTAGTTCTGACTCCGTAAGCGAGTGCTCCGCGTGTGTTGTGTAGTTTGTTTGGGAGGCTTCGAGTAGCGATTGTTTGGGAGGTAAAGTAGATGTTTGATTTAGGAAGTTGAGTTTTGTAAGCGTTTGAATTATCGTTGTGTGTTGTTTGAAACGTGTAATATGGTAAGTTACATGAATTGAATGCTCATTGAATGTGTAGAATATATAATGTAGACATTTATCAGTGTGTTTTGTGGATATTAGAATTTTATTCGTTTGGTAATTGGTTTGAGGTAGCAGAGATATAAATCATGACCTCCAATATTGAAGAGTTTATTCGTAATCCGTCAGAAGATCTTTTAAATGAATATTCGAAAGATCAATTGTTAGCGCTCGCGAATCATTTTGATGTAAGATTGAAAGAGAGCTTGAAATCGATTTTGATATCTGCTTTGGTCGAACAAAAGGTACTTCAGGCTGAGCAGATGTCTACTGTTCAGGTTAGTAGAAACTTATGAGCAGCAGAAAGATTTATTTTTGATAGAAACAAACTCGAAGGAAAAAATCGAACAGAAAAAAATAGAAGTAATGTTCGAAATTGAAAAGGGAAAATTAGATCTGGAGCGCTATAAATTGGATTTGATTAAAGCAGGGAAATTTTCTAAGGAAACTAAAAGATTGTCGGCTGAAGGTAATGAGGATGATTGGCATGATTTTGATGTGGTCACAAATTTGCGACTTGTACCCAAATTTGATGAAAAGGATATTGATACCTTTTTCTCTTTGTTTGAGCGGGTAGCTGATGTTAGAAGGTGGCTAGATTTAGTGTGTACTTTATTACTGCAGTGTGTCTTTACGGGAAGAGCTCAGGAAGTTTTTTCTTCTCTAGATACTCGGGATTCAGAGAACTATGATTGTGTAAAATCAGCTGTTTTGAAAGCTTATGAATTGGTGCCGGAAGCATATAGACAGCGATTTAGAGGTTGGCAAAAATCGGAAAAACAAACACACGTGGAATTTGTGAGAGAAATTCAAACTCATTGTAATCGCTGGTGTACTGCTTCTGGTGTGGAGACTTTGAGTGATTTACGGGAGCTGGTAGTGTTGGAGCAGTTTAAAAATTCAGTGCCACCTCGTATTGCTACTTATGTAACTGAGGCTAAAGTTCATATAGCTTATGACGCTGCAGTTCTTGCTGATGAATTTGCTTTAATTCACAAAAATCAGTTTGGACAAAAAATGTTCAAAGATAGGAGACGCGAACCATATGGGTTTGCATATGATAAGAGTAGGGAAAATTTTGATCTCTCTAGGTCAAGGTCGTTTCGTTCTCCTGGGAAAAGTGATTTAGCAGATAGTTGCAATTACTGTCAGGCTAAAGGTCATTGGAAAAATGAATGTCCAATGCTTAAAGCTAAAGCTCAATATTCAGTAGAAAACAAGAAAATAAAAAGTACTGCTTTAGGACTGAAGTCTGTCGTATTGGTGACGTCTGTTCAGTCATCCCTTGAACTGGCTGTGGAAACTCATTGTGAAAGTCAGAAATCTAGCTTTTCACCTTTTATTACAGAGGGTTATGTTTCGCTAGTGGGTTCTAATCAGAGTAAGCGAGTAAAAATCCTCAGAGACACAGGTGCAATGGAATCGTTTATTTCTGAGACTGTCCTGCCCTTTTCTAGTGAATCATATACTGATGGTAATATCTTAAATAGAGGAATAGGACTAAATGTAGTATCTGTTCCTCTGCATAAAGTGTTGTTCGTTTCAGACTTGGTGCAGGGAGAGGTAACACTTGGTGTACGTCCCTGTTTGCCCGTTGTGGGTGTTGACATTATTCTCGGAAACAATTTAGCTGGAAGTAGGGTTTGGTCAGGTGGTTTGCCAGCTTTGGTGGTGTCTCCCTCTTTATCTGCGTCAGATGGGTTTGATGAGAATGCCAAGAGTTTTCCAGAAGTGTTTGTTTCTTAGGTTGTGACTCGGGCTGGAAGTAAACTTTTGTCTGTGACTCCGTCAGATGTTAAGAAAGAAGTACTGACTAAAATACCATCAGTTCTGACTATTTCGCGTAATGACCTGGTGAAAGAACAACGAGAGGATACATCGCTTGTTGACTTATTTGACAGAATTCTTTCTCCAGAGGTGCTGTCAGATACACCTTCGGGGTATTATTTAGATGGAGAAATGCTGGTCAGAAAGTGTTGTAAAGACTTTGTAGGAGACCCAATTGTTCAAGTTGTGGTTCCAGAGAAATTTCGTGATCTTGTTTTGAAAACGGCGCATGATTCTTCAGGCCATTTGGGTGTAAAAAAAACCTATCAGTTGATTTTGAGAAGTTTCTTTTGGCCTAAGCTAAAACGAGATGTGTCTGCATATATTAAGACCTGTCATACTTGTAAGGTGACTGGCAAGCCGAACCAGACCCTGAAACCTGCACCACTTTTTCCAATCGCAGTGGTGAACCAACCATTTGACTATTTGATTGTGGATTGTGTGGGCCCATTACTTAAGTCTAGGACAGGCAGTAAGTATTTGCTTACAATAATGTGTCAGACAACGAGGTTTCCAGCTGCTTATCCGTTACGTTCAATCACTACAAAGACGGTGTTAAAAGCTTTAACGCAATTCATTGCTCTGTTTGGAATTCCTAAAGTTATACAAACGGATCAAGGTTCGAATTTTACTTCGAAAATATTTGCGCAGACGTTAAAACAGTTGCATGTTAAACATCAGAAGGCCAGTGCTTACCATGCTCAAAGTCAGGGGGCCCTAGAACGCTTTCATCAGACGCTGAAGTCTCTGTTTAGATCGTATTGTACACAAATGAAGGGTGACTAGGAAGAGGGTTTGCCCTGGCTTCTTATGGCTGCTAGAGAAGCTTCTCAAGAAAGCACAGGGTTTAGTCCAAATGAGCTTGTGTTTGGACATTCTGTGCGTAGTCCAATGTCGCTTTTGTCTGAGGATTTGAAGGGTGTGGATCCTCCAAAACACTTGTTGAATTATGTAAGTGACTTTCGCAGGAGATTGTATGAATCTTGGGAGCAGGCAAAAGTGAAGTTGGGGCATTCACAAGATAGAATGAAGCAGTTATTTGACCGTCGAGCAGAGGTTCGGGTTTTTCAGCCTGGTGATCAGGTGCTTGCTTTCGTGCCGGTCGTGGGTTCTCCTTTTCAGGCAAAATTTGTGGGCCCTTATACGATGTTACGGCAGGTTTCAGATTTGAATTATTTGATTGAAACTCCTGAGAGGAGGAAGAAGACACGTGTGTGTCATGTGAATCTTTTAAAACCCTATTTTGCACGTGATTTTGTGAAAAACCCTAATTCTGTTTTAATTGTTGAGAGTCCAGAAAGAACCCGAGTGAAACCTGTGCTATCGGCTAGCACAGGAGGAGAAACCTCTTTAGAAGGTGTTCCTGCAACGCCTGTTTCTGATGACGAAGGGTTGGATCCGGGGGAATCAGTTACACAAGGTTGTTTAGCAAATACTGAAGCCCTTAGGAACTTAGGGGTGATGTTGAAGCATCTTTCTGACGTTCAACGTCTGCTTTAATAAATTACTATGTGTTTCTTTTTCCTGATACTCCCACACAAACAACTCTAATTGAACATGATATTGATGTGGGGGACGCTAAACCTGTTTGTCAGCGTTACTATCGCGTTCCTTTAGAGAAAAAGCAACAGTTGGAAACTGAGATTGCATATTTGCTGGAAAATGGTTTGGCTGAGCCTTCTTTTTCAAGTTGGGAGTCTCCGTGTATACTGGTTAAAAAAGCTGATGGATCTCATCAATTTTGCACAGACTATAGGAAGGTAAACGCATTAACTAAACCTGATTCTTACCCTTTGCCTCGAATTGAGGATTGCATTGATAAAGTTGGCTCTGCCACCTATGTTAGCAAATTTGATTTGCTAAAGGGTTATTGGCAGGTGCCGTTACCATCTAGAGCTCAGGAGATCTCTGCATTTGTCATTCTGTCAGGCCTATTTTCTTATAAGGTTATGAGTTTGGCTTAAGAAATGCCCCAGCTACATTCCAATGGTTAATGAATAGAGTTATTGCAGGTTTGGAAGGTTGTGCAGTTTACTTGGACGATGTAGTCGTCTATAGTGACACTTGGTTGGAACATGTATGTCGAATTAGAGCTTTGTTTGATCGTTTTGCTGGGGCTAACCTTACGGTAAATTTGAGCAAATGTGAGTTTGCTAAGGCCACTGTCACTTACCTTGGAAAAGTAGTAGGTCAAGGTCATGTACGTCCTGTTCGAGCTAAAGTGACCCCAATTGATCAATTTCCTATTCCTACTACAAAAAAGCAATTAATGAGGTTTCTTGGGATGGTTTGGTTTTATAGGGGGTTCTGTCAGAATTTTTCTACTGTGGCAGCTCCTCTTACCAACCTCCTTCAATTTATTAAATGTTACAGTCCAAGTGTATATATAAATGCCTCATTCATTCAAGTAAATGCATGGGTAATTTTACAATAAGTTAAATATTTTATATACACATTGTATAACTGCTGTTTTTTTGCTGTACTTGGTTTTGTAAATAAATTGTTGTGTAAATAAATTGTCCTCATGGCAGCTTGATCAAGCTAGTTCTTTAATGGACTTTAAAATTACTTTCATAATAATATGATGTTTATAGATTTGTTAAGTCATGTTATTTATGTATTCTAATCTATATAATTAAAATTAAAGTAAATGTTTTGGCTAGGTAACGTTATCAAATTTAAATGAAATATTAATGAACAGTACAGTAACTATAGAAATGAAACTGGGCTAAGTATGGCATGCTGTGCAACAAATCTGGCAGTGAGTAAACAGTCATCCAGTTCGGGTAAGGCAGATAGGTAAGTCTCTGGCAGGTGAAAATTTAACTGATACTGACCCGAATGTATGGAGAGGGATTGTGTATGAGGTAGTTGTAAATATCAGCAAACGTCAAATTGGTAAGTTTTCACTAGACTTTAGTAGAGTCAGCAGTTCGCTTGACAGTAAATAAGGATCTAATCCTAAAGTATCTATATATTTAAAAAAACAAACAAACAAACAAACAAAAAAATGTTTTTCGTTGTTGGCGAAGTGTTATTTTGGTTTACGATAACCAAGGAGAGGCTATGCATTAGTACGCAAAGTCCTAAAGATGGCGGCTGCAACAAAAAAGTCACGTGACTGAAACCCATGAATAGGCTACCTATATAAATAACTACAAGTCAAGCTGCAGTACCAAGCAGGACCACACGGAGACGCCAACAGACCACTATCTCAGTCGCCTTAGTTATATAAATATACACGGATCTGTATTCAGAATTATTAAACATAGCAAAGCACAAATTAAAAAAAGTAAATAAAAACATTATGAATTTTTTGAGTGTGGTGATCTGAAGGCAGCTCAACATAACCGGTGAACAGTTCCTGTGTCAGAGTGAATGTTGATACACCACTGTACATAGCAAACTCCTATAAAAACACCCTTCTTCAGCGAGTGTCCATTACAAAACACTTGCCAGACATGCAATCATACTGAAATGTGCTCATAAATCTATCAGAGAGTGCACATACATGGTTTGTTTATTTGCACACTAATAATAACGGACTTGCGCACATCTAATAATGTAAGTTACGATTCATGTATATCACTGATTATAATAGTCTTTACCTCTATTACAATAGTCATCCATCAAAACTTCACTGGTAAGATACTGGTTTGCTTTATTCAGCCCATACAGACTTCATATTTCTTCTTATTTGCGGTATGTTGGTTCCGACCAATCACTGCACAAGTTAAGGTTACGCATGATGACGAAAGCACGTTAGTGCTATCCCTCCCGGAACCCATAGAGATTGCATTGCAGTGCCTGCAGTTTAAAAAAAAATTTTTGCATGGAAGTCTATGGGAACGCTCGGGGCGATTCTCAGTCTGACAAAAATTGCCCAAAAAGGGGCGGTACTACATAGAACGTGACTCAACTCTGATTGGACTATATTTCCAGAGGCAGAACAAACAGTAAAGAAGAGTGAAAGCTAGGATAACACTGTGATTGAGTGTGAAAGAAAAAAAAATACCTCCCTTTCGCGCTTTAGTGGTGCGTCGCCCGATCGCCCTAATGGAGAAACCGCCCCTGCACTTAGGATGCCTTGAGGGTGAGTAAAACATGGACTAATTTTCTTTTTTTTGTGGGGTGAACTAACCCTTTAATTCAGTGTAGAAAATGACTATTTATATCTAAATTATGACTGTTTGTGAACATATTAAGATGAGTGCACCTCATGAAAAATAAAATAATTTTAAAAATGCTTTTCATGACATTCTTTAATACATTTCCCTGCAAGTTTTTAGACACTGCATCTCAATAAACTGTTTTTTCCATCATGTCTACCTGCCAGGACTTTTTCCCCCCATCATAAACAGGCATGAATAATGTTTGTGCATGTTCACAGAAATGAACTGCAGCTGAATTTTAAAAACTGCTATAATTCACTACTTTCCTCTTTCTTGGTTATGTTAACAAGAACATGAAAAGCTCTCAATTTGCTTGAGATAAAATGGGATACAGTATATTGGAAAAGTATTTCACGTAGAGCTAGCTGATGTAAATTCATATCTCGCCTCCATGTAAGCCACCTTTTTGAAGTTCTACAGCTTTAAGCATAATCAATGAAAAGGCTTCGTTTTGTACCAAAATGATACTTTCCTCTGGGGCGCTGCAGACACGCTGGGAGTTGTATTACCATTTTGCTTGAGAGTATAAATCATCCAACACTTGTACATTCTTTCCAATACTGCTGATGAATATTTCATGAACGAAATTGCACTTTCACTGATATTCAATTGTGCCAACCTTCCCCCTCCCCACCCCATTGATCTCATCCACTAGGACTGAAGAACACCTTCCTTCAGGCCAAGGCTAAACTCGTGGTGAGTTTGCTGCTGTACATCACATCTGATGTAATCAGAATCCGAAAACTTTATTCTCCATTTGCACATTTGTACCTTGCGGTCAGATCTTCTGACTGCTTTCTGCATGGTGTTTGTCATTATTGTGGATGATAACTGTGGTGTCATCAGCGGTTTAGTGTGCTTCTGCTGAGTGTACGGTCATAAGAGTTAATACAGGCAGGGTGTTAAAAACCGCCTGGAGGATTTCGAGTATTTTGAATCACTACCATGAGACTTTATTACCCATTACCCATTTAGTAGTGCTTATGGGCTACCAGTCTGACAATCCTGTTTAAACGTTTAGACAGTATTGCACACACTGAGATCTGAGTCTGACGACGATTGCAGAGCCTGTGTTGGTGTTAAAAAAAGAATCACAGCCAACCACGACATCCTGATATAGATGTGTCACTTACAGTGAGATGTTCATACAAGAGAGTTGACATTATCTGCAGATATCTCTGTGGAGAATAAAACCAAATACACTCTGACTAGAAACAGTAGTGGAAGGTCAGCTATTGTGTCGCTTGGGATGGATTTGAGTTGGAATTTGGCTCAAAATAAAGGATTTGTAAGATTTATATAGATAGATGTTGTGACTTTTGAATCTTGTACCATTGAGCTCTAACCCCAGGACATGACTCGCAGGTCTCTCGGTTTAAGGCAAAACATCCTTACAGTATAAGCAAACCAAGCCACTTAACTCTGTTATCCCCTGTTGCCACAGCGATTCTGTGTCACATAAAAACACAGTGTGACCCTGCACTCAAGTCACCACTTTTCTGGATTTTGGATTTGTAGGCAACTAAACATTACTAAATACTAAACATTCATTTTTTTTTTTTTTTTTTTTTTTTAATTTTTTTGGGCCATGCCAAGCAAACATAAGCATTTCATATAAACATGTGAACATAATAAACAAAAACAAAACTTCTGGATAGGTTTCCTGAAGTACTAGAAAGTTAGTAGTGTGAAAAAGGCTGGTCAGTGGTCACACTGTCGTTCCATTGACTTCCATTCATACACATACAAATGAAGGAAAGACAATCTCATGTGAATTTTGTTACGTTTCAATTTTGGTACACTCTGCCCTGCGAATTTGTATCACGTGAATATGTATGACCAATAGAAGATTGATATGTCATAGATATGATATGTTACCTGAATTAAAATAATGCAAACCTTAAATCTGCAGGATTGCAGCACTGCAGTAAAGTTAAGTAGACTGAATATTTGAACATTTTGGATGTATTAGGTGTTAAATTATAAAAAAAATAAAAAAAAAATATTAAAAAAAAGATGCCAGATACTGTGACATCATTATATGACCATGTTTCGCATGCTCAAAGTCTAACACAGTTTAGGGTATATTTATTCTGGCAGTTTTCCAACAGTAATAAACTAACATGAACAACTTAAATAGATTGTTCCATTTACTTTCACAATGTATTGAGGAAAAGGGACACTTCAAAGCCAAATGATTAATGCACTTCAAAGCCATTGTCTGAAATTTATATTCCAGACAAAAGGGCAAAAGTTTATGGATGCCTACTTTGATAAGCATAATTACAACACAGAGCAAATATTCTGGTCACACTTTATTTTGAGGTCCAATACTTGCTATTAACAAACCATTAACTACGACTTTTGCCTCAATAAACTCCTAATGTAGTTGTTAATTTGTATTGGGTAGGATTAGGGATGAGAATATGGTCATGCAGAATATGTGCTTTATATGTACTAATAAACAGACAATATGTTAATAACAGGCATGCTAATAAGCAACTAGTTAAAAGTGAGAATCTGTCCCTATATTAAGGTGTTACAGATATTCTTAATAATAATATAATATCAATATATTTACACTTTTATATAAATATAAATATATTTCCCAATAATGAGATCTTGTAACAGTTTTTACTCCAACCTAAAACCCCACATGGATGATATGCATTTACCTAGTGATCTACGCTATATATTTGAGCATTAACATTTCTGAAACCTAGTCTACCAAAATTATTTTCTTACTATATTCAGTACTAATAACTTGTCATCAAAAGTGATATGCAATTTTGTGTGTGTGGGTGTGTGTTGAGAAGCAAACTATTGGAGATTTTGAGTGAAGCCTTGTTTTTAGTTAAGGCCTGAAAGCTCCTGTATACCTTTAAGTTATTAACAACCTTATTTAAGTGACAGTTTTGGGGGAACAGTAAAATAACACACATCTTTAGTGAAGATGATTTGAAGAGAAGGAGTTGCAATGTTATCAAGAAACCCAGACTCTTTCAATTAACATATCTCTAATTAACATATGCCGCAACTCATTCTGCTTATTCGGTCACTTTCAGTGCTAATGCCCCAATATATATTTTACAGTTACAATTAATGTCACTGCTAAATTGTGATTATTTATGAAGGAAAGACTTACAAACTAAACAAAAGAGATTTGTGTTGTCACTGTATTCATTTTTCTGACATTATCACATATTGCATGATATTTATGTTGTGATATTGGTTCAGCATTGCCTCATCCTCAATGTTGAACATTAATGTCCATAGCAAACAGCTAAACTTTCTGTACGTCCAGGTTTTGCTCCAGGTTTAAAAGTTTGGGTTAAAAATGCCCAGAGTGGCATAAATCCACAGGGATATTTACAATCATCTGCCAACGTTAAGAGCTTTCTTTCGGGTCTCATTCGGTCTGACAGATGCTCTTTTAATTCCTGTGGCTCTATCTCCTCAGAACAGAGCGAATCCTTCTGCTGCAGTCAGCGGCTTTGGCACCTCATTTACACTTTGAACCCCCTGCAGTAAGTCTCGACAGGTCTCCGTCCCGTCCGCTCAGATAACTCTGTCTTTCCAGCCATTGTCTACACATGAGTACTAACTGATTTCAAATCCTCCGCAGGATATAAGCAAACAGGCCCTCTCCAGGCTTGATGCAATAACTGAAAGGTTGATGAATTAAACATGAACATCTAGGCTATGTGCACTGTAAATATTTCAGTCTCATCCAGGTTGTGAGACTGATTGTATAGAAATTCTTTTTATCTACATAATAGATGTTAGGCTATATAGTGCTTTTTGAGTCACAGAAATACTTTGAATCTACATTAAAATGTATGTTAGACCTAAATTTGTTCTGTAAACAAAATGTTTTATTTATTTAATATTAATAATATAATATCTATTATAATAAAATATAGTATAAATATAATTTTATTTATTTATTTATTTATTTATTTATACATATAGTTTGGTCTAGGGGTATGATTCTCGCTTTGGGTGCGGGAGGTCCCGGGTTCAAGCCCCCAATTTATTACATACCTCCCCATTCAATACTGTTGAATGTGAGCTCCCAGCAAGTCCTGCAGCATGAACAGGCTAAATTATTGTTCTGCATTTTCTTGTTGTCACCGTTAGAGATTTGTGTGTTGATTGCTGAGGTCATGTGTGTTTGTATTATAATGCATTTATGTTCTTTTCTTCAGAAGCTGTGTTTACTTCATATATTAATTGTTTAGTGAACATTCTTGTTGCTAACTGGTCATTATTTGGACTAGAAATATAGTTATTGTGACAATAATTTATGATGTTAACAAGACATTTTGCATTCAGTGAATAATCATATTGGCTATGTACAAAGTAGCATTAACAGAAGCAATTATTAAAACAGTTGAACTTATCATGCCTTGCTTTTTTAATTTTAATTGTGTAAACAGAGGCACAACCTTTCAAGGTCAGATTCACTATTTTATGCCTCCAAAATAAATAAATAAATGAAGTCTTTTTACAAAAGTAGCATTTAACTGATCAAAAATACAGTGCATATTATTATCTGTTTAATATAAATATAAAGTACATGTAAATGATTTACTTGTGATGGCCCCATTTTCAGCAACACTGACTCCAGTATAGTAAAAGAATAATGTGTTGCATAACCCTTTCTCGTGTGCTAATTTAGTTCTCATGAGACCTTTCGTATTGTTTTAACACAGCTGTGCTGCTTAACGAAGTGTGGAAATCACATACAATGCCCTTTTCAGCTGATGAAGTACATGTCAAAAGTCCAATTTTGATTCCAAAAATGGACCTTTTTTTTTTTTTCTTTAATTTGTCAGTTTTTTGTTCTTTTAAGCAAGGCTATTTTGCAAAGTATGCATATTCTGTCTTGAAAGAAAAAAGCAAACTGGATTTAATCAGGACAGCAAAAGAAATCAGATGCACAACTT
This sequence comes from Onychostoma macrolepis, assembly GCF_012432095.1. NCBI lineage: Eukaryota > Metazoa > Chordata > Actinopteri > Cypriniformes > Cyprinidae > Onychostoma > Onychostoma macrolepis. Next base: position 22,081,624 of record NC_081177.1, on the reverse strand, counting down.
TGTAAGCAGACAAATACTTCAGGGTCTCTAGTTTGAGAAACAGATGCTCAGCAGGCAGCTCCATTGAACAGAACAGAACACAACAAACATCAGCTTCATCTGCAAAAAATCAAGAGAAGACACTAAGAATCTGGCAAATAAGAAGAAAAGGGTTGGACGGGTTTGAAAATAAGTTGAGTATTATTGAGTGATAAAAGTTTGAGGTGTCGTGTTGTTGTGGGAACAGTTTCGTTAAAGTCTGTGAAAATTGCCCAAAAAGGCAATCACACCTATGTGAAAGTGCTGCGAAAAGCATGAGAAAGCATTCAACTGAATGCCTTCTTAAAATGCCAGAATCTACAAGATAGCAACAAATACAGTCATTTATATAATGTCTTTACAGTCATTTTGATCAATTTAATGCATCGTTTGTAAATACAAAAGTTCATTTAAAAAACATAATTCTTGTAGTGATTATATTAGAATGATTTCTGAAGGATCATGTGACACTGAAGTAATGATGCTAAAAATTCAGCTTTGAAATCATAGAAATAAATTACGTTTTAAAATATATTTAAATAGAAAGCAGTAATTGTAAATAGTAAAAATATTTCACAATATTACTACTTTTGCTGTATTTTGGATCAAATAAATGCAGGCTTGGTGAGCAGATTTTTTCAATCTTTCTGTTCAAAAACTTTTGACTGGTAGTGTATGTTATCTGTTTCAGTGACACTTTAAAGCACTATGAAGTTAAATGGGATGATACAACCCAATCTAATGAGAAACAATTATTTTACAAGTTAGTGATTACAAATGCATTTGTTTGATTTTATTTGTTCTGAAAAGATTTATAACACGAAAATATTAAAAACAACAACAACAAAAAAAAAAAACATTTCATGAATAGCTGTACTTATGCAATAAACCATAGCGACAACAATAACATTGCAGCTGTGATTTGATTGCAGGTTTTTGCAAAGTAAAGAAAAACATAAATAAAATATCTATGTATAATTTCAAACATAAGACGCATCTAGAATAATTTCTGAACCATAACCGAAAAGAAGACAAGGGTGGTGGTTATAAATCATCACATCAAATCAGATTATGTCAGACCTACTTCTTGTATATGCCTTGTAAAATGCCTTCATCTGACTCTTTAGTTTGGCAACACAAGTGAGCACAAACACACATAACAGCGTTGTATCGATTGATTCTGGCAAGCTTTGGGTGTTCCAGAGTAAATCTGTGGGAAAGTAGTTTGTGAACAACCAAACAGTTATTGAGTGTGATAACCGAATAGGACAGTGGTGCAGTCAAGCTTATGGTGGCTGTAAGTTACATCAGGGGACTAATGCTGGTCTACATTGATGCTCAACTACAGTATAGACAGTTATGAAAATGTATAGTGTATTCAAATAGACGCCTTCAGCAAATGGCACTGTGAATAAATAGCTCCAGTGGGTTGATCATCACTAAAAGCTTTTCAGAAATGCTACACGGTACAGCTTACTAAGAAGAAGAGAGAACGGCACGCTTCCTCAAAACGCCTTTCTGCAGCCCACATGTCTGGTTTTCTCTCACGCTGCTTGATTTAACCGGAGCTCAGCAGCTCTAGAGATTGAACAGTCAGTTGAATCTAAATGTTAGGTGACCGTCATATAACTGAGAATGTTTTAGGGGATAGGCCCCTTTGACCTAAAATATTTACTATAAGTGCCATCTGAGATTTTAACTTTTTTTGATTAAAAAATATCCAAAATCAATATTTGAGCAAGTACATAACCAGTCAGTATTCAAAACTATCACCATACTTTAGCCTGATTCACATGTTTTCTAACTTGAGTGGTACGGGTAGGTTTTCGCAGGAAATTCAAGCATGGCACTGCGTCATTACGTTACGTCTGTAAACATAAAGAAGTTGTCCCGACTAGGCTATCGCATGTGAGAATGCTGCAGGTGGTGGATCGTTTATAGCCTTTTCTCACAGCAGCTGGAATAATTCAATGTCAAAAAATCATTTTGATGGCAGATTGTAAACCAGCAAGGATTATATGAAACTGACATTAAATTATATTCCAGTTTTAAATGTGCTTCTGATTACAGATAGCCTGGGATTACGCAAGATTTGTATTTTAAAGAAAACCAGTTCGAAGGGAGCATAGTTTGCTTTTTGGGTTAAAAGAATTTCTTAATAGGAAATTCGAATGGTATGACAATTAGAGATTAGACTGTACATAAATTGAAATCTGCACGCTACTACACACTATACTCATATTCACGCAATGCTGATGTTGTTAACATTAATAATTTGAGAATAAAGTATAACAATAATAATCATTTGCACATTTTGATGTGATATGAGCTAATCAATGGTTAGATTAAATCACCATTGGTAGCGCGATTTATTGTAATTCTTTTTTCCTCAGTTGGTCAGAACAAACGTGGCAGACTTGTTACTTACTTGTTCAGATGGCAATAAATGGTGAAAATTCTTATTTGGGTCACATATTCCATGACATAGGCTAGAATCTGTGATTACTAAATACAGGATTCACACCGGCTCGGTCACTGACAGCCACACATTCACCTCAAAACATTAGATTAATCTGCGCTGGACATTTGAACATTTGCTGAACATTCATTAACCATCAGGTCATCCAAGATGTAGATGAGTTTGTTTCCCCATTGAAACAGATTTGCAGAAATTAAGTATGATATCACTTGCTCACCAATGGATCCTCTGAAGTGAATGGGTGCCATCAGAATGAGAGTCCAAACAACTAATAAAAACGTCCAACATAGGCTCATTGGAACTACGTGCCTCCACCTACATTTCTGCAAAACTCAAAAAAACATAGGCTACCTATACATACGAATCACTGCAATTTCCAGTTGAAATGAACACTAGAGGCAGTAAAACTAAAACAGTAACAACTTTTATTCCTTTTCACACCAAACATGATTTGCAGGTCCACAGTTTCGATTAATAAAGCATAATTTTTGCATAATTACTTGAGGAATATATTTGGAATTCAAAACTGATACTTTTGAACATTGTCGTCACATATACAGCTTCACATGCATGAGTTTTCTAATTCAGTAGGTTTGTTCGGTAGCTCACGCGATACAGCGTTGCACTTGAGAGAAGAGCTCCGGTATGAACCCCGGATCGACAAAACAGCTCAAATCCGTAAAAGGAAGTTAAAATAGCACGGCTAGATCAACAAATGTATTTTTATATCACTTTTGCATTTGTTTTCACTATCGGGAAGGTTTATGGTTGGGTTTGGTGTAGGGGACATTTTCAACACGATATAGAGCATTAACTTTTAGCGACACTCATCAGATATTTGAATTATGAACCATCGCAATACGTACCTGAAGCAGCGTAATAAAAACACAGCAATATGTGCCTATATCAATGTAACAAAAGCGTGCCAGGGTAACGTAATGAACCCGCGTTTTAATATCACTCACTGGACGTTTCAATCTGAAACTGCCGCGAAACGTGCAGTAAGGAACGTAATAACAGTGTTGTAGAAATGTATTTAGAGGCACGTATTTCGAATGAGCCCGGAACGTCACAATAATCCACAAGTAGGCCTAATCCACACGACTCTGTGACGTTTACTGTGTCGATGAACACGCATGAAGATGAAGGTTTAACAATCTTTAATTAATCCACACACAAAGGTAAAGCCACACAGAGGAAATAATGGTGACACACACTGACGTTAAAATTAGCATTAACAATTGACAAACTCAAACTGAAACGACAGGAACTTAAGTACACAGACCAAACGAAGATAATTAACTAGACACACCTGAACTTAATGAACTCAAATCAGAAACCATGACCGCTAACTAAACCGTGAGCAACGGAGCAAACAAAGTCCAAACAATGCCATGGTGTGACAGACTCCAATCCATCAGTTAATGTCCTATAAAGAGAAAAGCAGTGTGTTTGTAAAAAAAAAAATAATAAAATCTTATTCTGACGGCACCCATTCACTGCAGAGGATCCAGTGATGTAACTCAAAATTTATTGTATTCTGATGAAGAAACAAACTCATCTTGGATGGCCTAAGGGGGAAATATTCAGCAAATTTTCATTTTTGGGTTAATTAGTAAAGCATGGTTGGAAAAATCAAATAGATGGATAGATAATACTTTGAAAAAAGGTAAATAAATCTGCAATTCTTTGAAAAAAAAAAAAAAAAACAAGAAGAAAAAAAAGGCAGGTTTCGAATTATCATGCTACAGTCTATTGATGTTGCAAGCATGATGCAAAATGAGTCTTTCCTGAGCAAATGTGGCAGATTTTTAAGTGCTTTGTTAGCAGCATGTGTGCCGAGACAGATTCACAGTGACTCATTTTAATGAGTCAACCTGCCATAAGGAGATTTGTTCTTTCTAGGTATTTTGGGCCCAGTGTGTCACTACTGTAATGTTTTCCTTATTGGCTCACACATGTTTGAAGTGGGTGACCAGAGAATGCTCACCAAAGGGACTCTTGTGGTTTCTCCATCAAGCAATCATTGTATATTCATGCTTACATGGGAAGTCCTAGGTGCGCAGAACAGAATATTTAAATCTGTGGTATTAACACAGAGCCCTTTACATGATTTTAATAACTCTGTATTTTCAAGAAATAATTGTGCAGTGATACAGACAGTGGAACGGTAATCCAGTGTTGTACTAAATATCAGTATTCTTGGAACGCGCTCGACCAATCAGATTAAAGGGAACTAAATGGAACTGTTGTATAACGTCTCCTTATGATTAGTTCTAAAGAATATTAGAGATCTCTGTGGTTTAGTTTATTAGTCTTCACTGGATGATATTATATTGAGAATGACTGCTACATTTAAATGTTAATTTTGCATAAGGATAAATGAAATTAGAGCGACTTATCATCTGATTCTTCCTAATGTTTCTCCCAATACTTTTTTTTAATTTATAGAACAGGTTGAGAATGGTGGGTAATTCCTACCACGCAGTAAAATTATAATATATAGGATGAAATATTAAATTCACAAGCTTTACTACTTTGGTTTGAGCAGATGTTGAGTTTATATATGAAATAAAAGTCCTTAATGATATCATCCTTCAGGAAGTGACATCAATTTAAAACATCCATCGTGTTTGATAAAATTACAGAAATCATGCATTTATATAAAAATTTCAAAAGATGGTTAACGATGATTAGAATTAACTTCAAGTTGACGTCCTCATGTATATTCTCAACCCTCATCAACCAATTGTTAACTTTAGCTCTTTAATTCCATCATGTTAATCCTTGTAACTTTCTTTCCAATTTGTAAATAGTCAGTTATAATTATAATATTAAAAAGTGTGAGAGCTTCATCCAGATTTACATGCAGTGTTATTTTAGAACCATTGATGTGCTTTTATAAATGTTGGTAATATTTTGAATTAGATTTTTTTTATATTCTCTGTTTTCATTTTAGTTAAAATTTTAGTATCTTTTGTGTTTTTGACATTATTTATTTTAAATATGTTCATATAGTATAACTGAAGTTTTAGTTTTTAGTTTTATTTGTTTTAGTACTTCAACTTAAACTAAAAAACAGAAATAAAAATTTGAAATGTACTGTGGTTGAAATAGTTTAAGTTTTGTATTTATTATATTTCAGTCAATGTTTATTTAATTAGATGTTTTTTTTGTTTTTACTTAACGATAATAACCCTAGCTTGATCAAAGCATATTCAAATTCTGATATATCCACTTATATAATAATTCTTCCCTAAATTACACAAGTTAATTCAAAATTCACTGCACAAAAGCAATGGTGCACACAACACAATGTCTAACATCTGTACACAGGAGTATCACTTTATTTTTGTTTACATCTGGAATGTGTGTTGACATACTGTACAATGCAATACTGTAAAAATGTGTTAGATCAAGTGGAACATTATATAAGGGGAAAAACATGTCCAGTGGATGGGTTTTGCACAGTTAAGACATTACATGTGGGCATTTCAGTGCCAGACAGAGGAGTGAATCATTTATAGGTGTTATTGTGAGACCATGAAGGCTGTGTTTCAAAGGTAAATGCTTTTTGACGGAGAGAGCTTTGCGGGGAAGATTGTACAGACCCTATTACTGCGTTTTAATGGGTGACAGTGGTGCAATTAACTGCATTTTATTCTACCTCAACATTACAAGCAGTGAATCCCTACGTCTCTGATCCTATTAAAACTGCTGGAGTGCAGTAGATTTAAACACAGCCGGCCAATCTGTTATTAATCTTTTTGATTAAATCTCAGCTTTGCTGTTTTCCTTTCCCTCCTCTGATCATCATGACATTTCTCCAATATATAACAAATTATTCCATAACTATTCTGAACCCACAGGTTTCTAGTCGGTGTCTAAAAAACTAGACCACAAATTGAAAGTGTTAAAAAATACACTAGCAATGCTAATCCTGAAAGGGAGAGCATTTTGAAAGTAATGTAAGCTCATAAAAATATAAATAAATAAATAAATAAATCCAAAGTCAGCATTCTGAAGACACTAAATATCCACATTACGGTTCTTTAGTCATACAAGACTTATTTATTTGACCATTTGTCTTTTCTGTTTTATGTTCGATTGTGCAATTTTATTTTCTGCTCCCATTTCCCCATTTACCTTGCTAACCTCAGCCACGTCAAATAAACCAAATATATAATGATCAAAAGTTGTGCTTTGCGTCATATGCAAATGATCGTGTTTATTGATGCCTTCATGCATTTTTAATGAATGTTATCTGCAAACGCTGCATGAAATATCAAAAATGCCTGCATGCATTCAGACTTGAACACTCACATCTCATTGTAGGATATATATCGTAGCATAACGTTTTCCTCTCTCATTAGTGTCTGAGGCACTTTGAAGTAAACTCTTTTTCTTGTAATCTTCTCATCGTCAGATCTCATTAGGTCCTGTTAAGAGTGACCACATTAAAATGGAATATTGGCTCGTCCATCCAGCCCCTTGCTGTTGAGTATTTTTAATTAGCCAAACACATTTTGGCAACTTTAGTATTTGTTAATTTGCTAGCGGTTGCTCTGTGAAAATCTGCTATGAATAGTTCACCCAAATTTTACAACCTAAAACCATCCATGATGTAGATGAGTTTGCTTTTTCATGGAAACTGATTTGGAGAAATTCAGCATTACATCACTTGCTCACCAATGGATGTTTTTTGCAGTGAAGTTTATTTACTAACTTCTGCCACTTCACTCAAAGTTGTTTAACTCTGATTTTATTCATTTTTGTCTGTATTTCTTCATCGCAAACTGCATACATCTATAAAATAGTCATTCTTGAATTCAGTCCCAACATCAGTGCTGGCGTGCGGCTTATTCAGGCGGTCAGGGTTTGGCTGTTAGTATGGACATGGTTAGCCCAGCTTTTTCTAGAAGACTGATCGCATGTGTACAGCAAGGTTATTATCGTTAACTATAACTAAAAGTAAAACCTCAAAAAAATGTATATGTAATATTAATATTTCAGATTCTCATTTTCGTTTAGTTGAGATACTAAATTAGCTAAAACTGAAAATGAAACTAAAACTATACAGAAATACTTTTATTTTTTTAATCTAAAACTATTAAAAATGACAAACACAAAACTAAATTATTAAAGCGTTTACAAAAATTAAAACTACTTTAATTCAATACAAAAATATACTAATACAAAAAAAAAAAACTAAATAAAATAGAATTGAAAATATTAACAAAAACTATAATATTTATATCAAGTAGTAATAATAGTATATCAAGGCTACTAAATTAAACTGGTGTGTTTGGAGGGGAGGATATCTCGGCCATGGATTAAGAGTTTGTTCACGTTATTCATGCTATTTATTAAGTTGTGGCTATGTTTTATTTTCTCAAAAATAAGGCCTGTTTAACAAAACATTATTTTCTGTTTTCTTTTAGCCTTCAGTGTATCCAAAAGCAGTGAAAGATGCACAACACGTGCTTGTCCATACTGTGAAGTACCTCATGAATACTGAATGAGCGATAAACAGTGATAGTAGAGGTTCTCACTCCATTACCCAGTCGTGCTATGTAAGCTTATTAACATCGTTCGGCTCTCATTATTTCTTTCATGGCTGAGAGTTTCCTCGTTCCTGCTGATGCCACAGCGTTCACTCTGATTGGCTTGCTGACATGTGCGATCACGCAGTCACTATCTAAAGTGTTGTACCAGGAAGTAATGACTTCTAACAGGCGTCTTTGCATAATTGCCTTTCTAGTGGGACAAATTAAGTTTCAGTCTAATGTGAGAACAGGACCAACAGAGGGACTGAGATCCCTAAAGGATGTGGATGTTTCTGTAGGACACTCTTAAATGTCACCCAGGCTCTATTCTAAAACCTTGTGAGCATTTTAAGATATTATTGGCACTCCTGATTTAAAGCTTATGGATGATGTCTTCTAGATACCAGATTCTGAGACATTATCATATATCTTTTGCAGAGGAGGCGATTCTAATGCATCGAAACTGTGAAAATGAAGTGCGCTTAATTGTATTGAATGTGCACTTGCAGAGTGCTTCAAAACTTAAGTGTATATATATATATATATATATATATATATATAAACTATGCTTGCAGATACTATAATATGAATGTACTTAAAGAGAGTTCACTTTCATGACTTTGTAATAAAGTCAAATTAAATGTTTTACTTTAAAGTACATACGTCATTGTTTTAACAGTAGTTTGTCATGCTTTAAAGAAGTACACTTCTTGTGATGCGTTAAGATGCATATTAAAGCATATGTAAAGTACATGATTATATTTTAACTGTAATGTGTTATTTGATTTAATTTTACATTTTAAATTAATAGTTTAAATGTACTAAATAGCACAATTGTCTAATTGCAAAAACAGTATATTGAAATACATTACATACATGTTTAGACAGATGACATTAAAGCATTTTAGTTTAAGTGTTTGTCAGTAGTTCAGCAGTACACTTACCATATTCCAAACACAATAGAATAAAGAAATTACATACAAGAATGTTCTAAATTCCTACTTAAGTGGGTCAAAAAAGCACTCTAAAATTGATCTAATTGCATTTAATGTAAATTAAAACAGCATACAATTCCATTTAATTGCAAATGCCATTAAGTTTCCAAAAACATTAGATTCAGTTTAAGTATATTAAGTACTTTTTTCAAAGTATGCTAAAGTGTACTGCTTTTTCACAAGGAAAGGTCTTTGAAAACATCCATTAAAAGGATACTGTACCAAAAACATTGTCATAATTTCCTCACTGTCATGTTTCTGACGGAACACAAAAGAAGATATTTTGACGAATGAAGATCAAAAAACTGTTTTAGTCCAAAAATGAAGGTCAGTGGGGTCCAAAACAACATTGTCCCCATTGACCATCATTGTATGGATAAAGACACATTTTTCTAAATATCTTCTTATGTGTTTCATAGGCAGCAGCCTACATAGACAGCAAGGCAGCTCACTTCACTATTTTATTTTATCATATCGTATCGTATTTTATCTGTTACAATTGTCACCATCATTGACTTTTCATATTTCACTATAAAGAGATTATATCTTCCACATTTGTGTCAACTGGCTTTAAATAAAATATATTTATATCTATTTATTCTAACCAATTATTAAAGGTGCATTAGTTTGGTGTGCGAATTTAAAAAAAAAAAAGGATTTACATAAATGGTGTTTTAGTTTAATGATGTAGTTCCCCAATGATGGTAAGTAAGTATTAGTGAATAAACAAGCGGAATATTAGTGAAAAAAAGTGAATTTATTATTGTGAAGACTGATCTCTAAAATTGACTATTATCAGCATAATTTACATAAAAATCAGAGATGATCATGCTGATCCACTTCGATATTTGGTAGTGCAGTATCAGTACTTAAATTACTCTGTTTAATGATAACAGTGAACAGCATCTGTAACCATATGACTAAAGTAAATATCAAAGACGGCAACTTTTTATAACACCAGTTAGTCTTATTACAACTGACCTGCTGTTATTTAACGAGTCCAATTAAGGCACAAGTTCATCTGTCTCACATTACCGAAAATGTGGTTGTAAGCCCTCAAAATGTAAGACAGTCAGTTTGGTTATAAAATGTGGTTGTTATCCTTGTTTATTATGTGTGAGCCTAACATTTAGGACTCCAAAACAACACTGGCAACCATATTCTGCAGCTTTGTGAACAAAGACAATATTCACTACGGTTTTCTCACTGAACTTGACAACTTGACAGTTTTGCTTGAGAATAGTTCTCTTAAAAGTCCTCTGTTTTATTAACAAAGCAACTCAGGAATCTTGAAATATGACACCTGTCATATTTTACCTCCCCGTGAACTACGCGTTCATTATTAATAAAAACTCCATAGCATTGTGTCCTCCACATTTTTGTACACTCCGTGACGGCATTGCTGCTCTCTGGAATAATTGGTCGATCAAACCTCGTCTTCAGCAAGCCCTGGTGTTTTTATTTACAAGCCGATTTCTTTCTTTGTTAAAGCTTTGAGAGCTGCTGCATCTAAATCTAATGGTGTTAGGGTCAGGGTTAGGGTCTATGTTTATGTTCGACGTGTGAAAACAGTGATTGTGTTGACCAGAGAGAGGGTCATTGTGCATTGGCTCAGGATCACCTACTGCGGTACTTCCTAAAACATTTTAACTACAGCTTTATGTGTGGTAAGCGTAACCTCCTGTACCTGATGCTATAGGGCTTTCACAGCATCTGTTCACATGGTCTATGCGCTCACAAGTTTCCTTAACCTTGGTGCTTTCTTTTGAGACAGCTTTTGCATTGAAAGTGCTTTAGATGGTATGTTACACTTTTGGGAATTTTTCCTTGTTTTATGACATCTATGAGAGCAAATACTCAAGCTTGACCATGTATTTCCGTAATGTAATTGACCAAACAGTCCAGCTACATGTTAATATCACTCTTTTGTGGTATAAAAACCTTGAGATTGCCTGGGCTTCTGTGATTTCATGTTCTCATTTATCAGATCTAACAGAAATAGTCCATCAACAGTGTCAAGTTATCAAGTGTCATGGACAGGAAAATAAAGGCTAAAGATTGAATGAAGATGTAGGTATGCACCACTCTCACTATTGCTAATACTAGAAGTATTAAACCTTCATGAACTGTTTTTTCTAGTAAATGTGTTGGGAAAGCTAAAAATGCTTAGAAAATAGATAACAGTGCACTGCTACTCTAGCATTCAGAGATCAGAAAATCTTTGTTTTTGAAAGAAGTATCTCCTTAATACAAATACAAATTTCTTTTAAAAAGTCTTAGTCTTACTGACTGTACATAGAGTACGTTTGCTATACTGAAGTTACCTTTTTCTGTGTGATATATAAAAAATTGTAAGCTTAATTTTGTTCAAATGCCTGTTTATTGCAGTGTTGGTGAAATGCATTACAAAGTAATTAATAATTAATTACTGTTTATTTTTCCCGTGAAAAAGTAAAGTAAGGGGCTTCTCTTAACCTATCTGTAATTTAATTACAGATATGATATAATTACATACTGTATAGACTGTAATAAAGTGTCACCACATAATTTTATACAGTGTAATTATACATTTAAGTACTGAGTAATATTAATTAACTATATATACTTACTATATGGTTTGAGTTAGGATTAGGGTTTGGCTTGGGACTACTTGCATTTAATAATGCTTAATTTATTATGTAAGTGCATGTTAATGTGTAACAAGGACACCTTAAAATAAAGTGTTAGCAACAAATCTATATGAAATAATATGGAATTTAGAAAGTAATTAGTAATAAGGAATGCAATACTTTTTAGACAAAGTAATTAGTACAGTAATCCTGTTACTCTATTGAAGATTTAATTAGTAACTAGTAATTAATTACTTTTTTAGAGCAACTTACATGTTTATTATAATAATAAGAGTTTCAAACTATTCTGAATTGTCACTTGAGTGAGTAATTTGTTAAAACTGACTGATTCAAACTCAAAATAATTTGTGACTTGATGATTCATGCCTCATTGAAATGAACTGAATGAAAAGTGATTAATTCATGCCATATCTGACATTGCTCTGATTCTGATTGCTCATAAAATAATCCAAATACCAAAGCACAACTCACATGTTCTTCAGGGGAAAAAATAAAAATAAAAATCTAGTAAGTCTCAACTCAAAATGACAACTTGTGATTTATTGATTCATGCTGGTTTGACCGATCATTGAAATTAACTGAATCAAAAGTTAATTATTTATGCCATATAGGACATTCATTGATTGTTCTAATTCAAAACATCTGGTAGACTTGTTGAAGAGAGGTGTGCTATTATTTCTCTAAGATATTAAACTTTTGAATTTTACCTTGCAGAGGAAAACAAAGAAAATAATCCCAATCACCAAGCACACATTTTCTTCAGGAAAAAAAAAAAAAAAATCAAAATTTAGTCCATCTCAATCCTAAAAACGTGCCTGTGGTAGTCAATTACATCCATAACAACTGAGCAAAGCATATCACCAAAAGAACTGGAAATGGATGGAAATATTATTGACACGGGTTAACAAAATTGAGATTTATGTCATGTATAATTCAGGTGCACTGACTTTAGGTGCTCACTGTGTTTCACTATGGACTTACACCTGTGTGTTACATGTTGAATCTGATAGCCTTAGACGAGACGATTCATTTTGACAAGGCCAAGGTTTACTGATGGGTGATTGGGTGTGGGGGTAATCTTTTGTTGTTGTTTAGTGGGTTTCATTGCTCTACAGAGAAAGCAATTTTAGAAAGGATAAAAGAATAATCCAGCACGAAGCAGGGATTATCGCTGTGAATGACCTTTATTTCAGCAGTAAGCATTGGGTGCTTTTCAAGTGCTTTAGCCATGGAGTCATCTGATTATAGCTGGATGCCTATTTAATCTTGAAGAGCTTTGGATGGAAGAAGGGCAATTCACCTGCAAAATCTGCATGAGATCAGATACTCACATGGCTAGAATAGATGAATACAACTGAGGTCATTTTCACTCAGAAATTGCTAGTAAATTTCACAAATAATTACAAAGAAATGGCAAGTAACACAATTAAAGGTAGAAAGATATGTATCCTGTGGAATAATTATTTTCATAGAATATAACTTTCTTGATTTTTGGGGCAAACTTTAGTTTGGGGACCAATTCTTTACTATTAACTGACTTTTGCCTCAAATTCTTAATTTGCTGCTTATTAATAGTTAGTAAGGTAGTTTTTGAGTTTTGGTATGATTAAGCGATCTAGAATATGGTCATGCAGAATAAGGCATAAATACAGTCATGCCCAAAAATATCAGCACCCTTGGTAAATATGATCAAAGTAGGCTGTGAAAATTAATCTGCATTGTTAATCCTTTTGATCTTTTATTTAAAAAAATCACAAAAATCTAACTTTTCATTGGATAATAAGAATTTAAAATGGGGGGAAATATCATTATGAAATAAATGTTTTTCTCTAATACACATTGGCCACAATTAATGGCACCCTTTTATTCAATACTTTTTGAAACCTCCATTTGCCAGTTTAACAGCTCTAAAGTTTCTCCTATAATACCTGATGAGGTTAGAGAACACCTGACAAGAGATCAGAGACCATTCCTTCATCCAGAATCACTCCAGACCCTTTAGAATCCCAGCTCCATGTTGGTGCTTGTTCTATTCAGTTCACTCATTTTCTATAGGGTTCAGGTCAGAGGACTGGAATCGCCAGCAGAAGCTTGGTTTTGTGCTCAGTGACCCATTTTTTTGTGTTATTTTTGCGATTTGTGTTTGTATTATTGTACGGTTGGAAGATCCAAACATGGCACATAATAAGACTAACAGAGCCAGTCATTTATTAATTTTTTTATCTGTTGGTATTTGATAGAATCCATAATGCCATGTGTCTAAACAAGATGTCCAGGACCTCCAGCAGAAATATAGACCCACAACATCAAAAATACAGCAGTATATTTCATTGTACACATGGGGTACTTTTTATCCCTGCGTTCACCAAACCCATCTTGAGTGTTTGCTGCTAAAAAGCTCTTTTTTTTTTATTTTCATCTGACCATAGAAGCCAGTCCCATTTGAAGTTCCAGTCATGTCTGATAACTGAATATGCTGGAGTTTGTTTTTGGATGAGCGAGGAGAATTTTTCTTGAAACCCTCCCAAACAACATGTGGTGATGTAGGTGCTGTTTGACCATTTTCTTTTTTTTTTTAAATGTTTTCTGACCCCGAGACTCAACTATTTTCTGCAATTCTCCAGCTGTGGTCCTTGGAGAGTCTTTAGCCACTCAAACTCTCCTTCTCACCGTGCATTAGGACAATATAGACACACGTCCTCTTCCAGACAGTTTCGTAACATTTTATGTTGATTGGAAATTCTTAATTATTGCCCTGATGTTGGAAATGGGAATTTTCACTGCTCTAGCTCTTTTCTTAAAGCCATTTCACTAATTTGTGAAGCTCAATTATCTTTTGCTGCACATCAGAAATATATTATTTGGTTTTTCTCATTGTGATGGATGATTAAGGGAATTTGGGCTTTGTTTTCCCTCCTGTTTATATTTCTGTGAAACAGGAAGCCATGGCTAGATAATTTCATGTTCATAATCACCCTGAAGTGCTCAAAATTGTGAATATGAATGGGAATATACTTCAGAGATATTTTACTCATAAGAATTTCTAGGGGTGCCAATAATTGTGTCCAAAGTGTATTTGAGAAAAAACATTTATTTCATAATGATATTTCCCCCCATTTTAAATTCTTATTATCCAATGAAAGGTTAGATTTTTGGGATTTTTTTTTTTTTTTAAATAAAAGATCAAAAGGATTAACAATGCAGATTAATTTTCATGGCCTTCTTTGATCATATTTACCAAGGGTGCCGATATTTTTGGCCATGACTGTATGTGCTTTATAATGAACAGCCAATATGCCATGCATGCTAAGCAACTACTTAGTGAGAATTGGTCCTTAAAGTGTTACTGATTCATTTTTTAAAAAGCCCATATTGTATTTTAAGACAAATTTTAAGATCTTTAAAATTTTTGACATTTCTGTTTCTAATTTATTTATTTTTTCAGTATGCAATGGTTCTTTTTGAATTATGTTTCTCATTTTTTTTACTTTAGCTGTGACACTTATTCCAGCCTGACCATAGAAACCGTAGGGTGGATTTACTGTTGACAGCTTCCTTCTCCAATATCCAGCATATCCACTTTGTTAGAGAAATGAGTCACCTCTAAGGGTAACAAGAACATTGCGAAATTGCCCTTGACATTTCTTTGAAATTGGGATTTGTGATGAAGGGAAAAGCATTTCTGTGATTTAAAAAAACAAAATAAAATGAAATAAAAATAAGTAAGGGCCATAGCAGGTATTTTGCCTTATTTCCGTTGTCATAAACATCATTAAATTCCCATAAAGTAAAAGTCTAAGACACTGCAGTAGGCAGAGGTTACCATGACGGTTTGACATAGTAAATCAAGTATTTATGCACTGAAACACAGCAGAATTTATTTAATCCTGGACTCAGAAATGTAATTCTCAGTCCTCTGTCGTGTGTTTCCCACCCTCTTGTGTTCTTATATGGGTTTTTCTGTCCTTGTTAAGTTTGATTATGATTTCGTCCAGCTGTGTGTCTTAATTATCTTGTGTATTTAGTTCCTGCCTGTTCCTTTTCGTCTGGTCTACTCGTTACTCCCGGTGTTCCTGTGTGTCTGCCCTGCCTTGTCTTGCCTTTGTTGGATTTTCATTAAAGACTGTTATTTTGAGCTCATCCTTGTCTCCTCGCTTCCCTCGTGTGTGTGCGCACCTGTCAGCCCCGTTACAGAATACTTGGCCACACAAGGATCCAGCGGCTTTCATGAACAGTACTGGCCAGGTATGTACACTGCAAGACTATTATTAGCCCTCAAGCAGGGTAGGCGATCACTCGAGGTCTTTATTCTAGAATATCTAGACATTGCTAATAATTCTGATTTTCCGGACAATGTCTTGATAGATTTTTTTTGTGACAGCATTAATCAGCCACTAAAAACTAAGCTTATTTGTGAGGGTCCACGTTCCTCACTCAGTCTGTTTTTGGATTATGCCCTTCTGTGTGTTGGCTCTTCATTTACTGTGGGTGTCGCGGAAGAGGAACGCAAAACCGCATCTGTGACTGAGATGGCGCACGCACCAGAATGCACTCACAAGATGGCGGACGCGACGATGCCCCGTCATATCATTACTGCCATTCATTAGCCAAGTCATGTCACAGTCAATCTACATGAGCTAAGTCAAGTCACAGGTGATCTTAAAGGGCCAAGTCAAGTCACAGCTGATCTTCATTTCGCAGTTGATCTTCACGAGTCAAGCCAAATCGCAGCTGATCTTCACGAGTCAAGCCAAGTCGCAGCTGATCTTCTCGAGTCAAGCCAAGTCGCAGCTGATCTTCATGAGCTAAGTCAAGTCGCAGTTGGTCATCATGAATCGAGTCACGTCTCAGCTGATCATCCAGAGTCACTTCACGTCTCAGCTGATCTCCTAAAATCAAGTCACGTCACAGCTGCTCGTCCAGAGTCACAGCAGCACGTCACAGCTGCTCGTCCAGAGTCACAGCAGCACGTCACAGCTGTTCGTCCAGAGTCACAGCAGCACGTCTCCGCTGACCTTCCAGAGTCGGGTCACGTCTCCGCTGACCTTCCAGAGTCGGGTCACGTCTCCGCTGACCGTCCAGAGTCTCGCCAGGCCTTCGCTGACCGTCACAGCCCGTCACGGCTGATCTTCCAGAGTTACGTCACCTCCAGGCTGACACACCCAGATCATCAAGGTCAGTCTTCCATTATCCCGGATTGATGTCTAGTTTGAGGGATGTACCGCTGGTGTCTGCACACGCAGCTGGTATCCCCAAACCCACTCACTCTAACCCTCCTGTTCTTATGCATATTCCCCTGTCCGAAGCGCTTCCCCTGATTGGAATCGCTTTGTGTTGCGTTTGGGCTGCGTACACCACAGCAGAACTGCCCGAGGTGGCGGCGCCCGCTGTAGCTTCTCCAGAGATGGTGGTCCATGCTGCAGAACCTCCAGAAGCGGCGGGGCTCGTGTCGGCCCCTTGTATGGTGGTGGCACCCAGCAATGAACTCTCCCTGTGTCCTGAGTTAACCACTGTAGAACCTCCAGAGGTGGTGGCACATGCTGCAGAACCTCCAGAAGCGGCGGGGTTCTCAGCCCCTTGTATGGTGGTGGCGCCCAGTAATGTACTCTCAACCTGTTGTGTTGCGGTCGAAGAGACCGTTACTAAGCTCTCCCTGTGTCCTCAGTTTACCGCTGTAGAACCTCCAGAGGTGGCGGCAACTGCTGCAGAACCTCCAGAGGTGTCAGCGGTATCCGTCTGTGAACTCTCGCCCTGTCCTGTCACGGCTATGGAGGCCGTCAATGAACTCTCGTTCTGTCCTATCACGGCTATAGAGGCCGTCAATGAACTCTCGTGCTGTCCTGTCACAGCCACGGAGGCCGCTTTTGAACATTGGCCCTGCTTTGAACCGGCCGAGGAGGCCATCTTTGAACATTTGCCCCGTTCTGAACCAGCCATGGTGGCTGGTTGTGAACTACTTGCCTGCTCAGTTGCCACCAGGGAAAACGTTAATAGACTTCCCATGTTCCCTACCTCAGTCCTTGTGTCTGTGCATGTTCTGTCTCCTCCTTGTGTCTCAGTTTCCCTTAGGTCCCAGTCTCTGCTGTGGGTTCCTGATCCATCATGGTATGCTCCTGCTCTGTCTGCACTGCCGTGGAGGTCTTCTGCCCCGTCTACTCCGCCCTGGTCTCCGCCTGGGTTCTCTGCTTCGCCGGTTCTGCCTGGGTGTCCTGCTCTGCCGGCTCTGCCTCAGTCCCTGGTCTTCCCACTCCCACGTGGACCTGGCCCTCCGTCCCTCCCCCTGTTCTGCCTCCGCTCCACCACCCTCCTGGATTGTGTAATGTTTGGAACGTCTAGAAGCCGCTCCTTGGGGGAGGGGCTCTGTCACGAATCCGGTCTATGAACTTCCATTCACTCACCACCAGAGGTCACTCGCTCACCACATTGACTCTCACAGCACACAATTTCCCATCATCCATTGCACTGATTGCACACACAGCTGATTGCACTGATCACACTGCTGATTGCACTGATCACACACCCTACTTAAGCCATGGACTTTCTCTCCCTCTCCGCCGAGTATTGTATGCACGTATCCCTCTCCTAGTGATAGCTACTCTACGGAGCCCATGTTAGTTATCCATGCCATTCCGTGTTCCTGTGGAGTTCCTGTATATTCTAACCCGTGTTTCCTGGATTAACCCTTTCCGTGCCATTCCGTGTTTCTGTTCCGTTCCTGTATTGTCCTGCGTTTTTCACTCCCCTAGTGTCAGCTGCTTTATGGAACATTTGTTATTTTCTAGTCTGTGTTTCCCTGTATTTACCCCTGTCTCACTGTTCGGACTCTGTTTATTCCATTGGCTGGATTATAGCCTGTGTACCTGGATTATCTCTCTGCCTTTGCCCTTTTGGATACTGTTCGCCCATCATCGACCTTCGCTTGCCCTAGGATTACTCTTTGTCTTGTCCCTGCCATACCTGTTTGCCATTGCTCGACCCTGCCTGTATTTATGACCATGCCTGTAAATAAAAGCTTGCACTTGGATCCGCACGTCTCACGTCTCGTCATCCCCGTTACAGCACCGAGACGGTAATTAAATGTGACTTTATTTTCTACTTCGTTGCCATTTATATTAAATTATATTGTATAGCTCTATGTTCTACTTCCGGCTTTGCTACTGTTCGGACGCTCCTGCTTATTGCTCTGCGCTTCGCTCCCTATTTATGCACTTTTCTCTGATTTCTCTAAGATTTTAACTTCAGCATATCAGCACAGTGCTCAAACAACACAGTTTTTAGAAAAAGACTCTTTGCCTCCCACTGCCACCAGTTTACATTCCGGAGACAGGAAAACACAGCTACCTACATTCAAACAGACGGGAAAGAAAATGCCCCCTGTGGAATCTACTTGCTGCATGAACTGCCACAGACTTCTACAAAGGATTGCGGTTCTTGAAACAAAGTTACTTGCTGGACCTCCAAAACAGGTGGAACACACAGCAGATCGTCATCACGGACCCCCGCAGCATACAGCCGGTGAGTCCTATGAATCTAGTGAATCTCAACAGCTTATACAAAGTGTAGAAGAACAAGCTGATCGACAGACTAATCGATGGCACAAACAGGGAGCGAGACCCAAAGGCACTCGAAACATCAGATTGTCACGAGTATCTCGTATTGCTGCGGTAGCATCCTCTACCCCAGATACGGCTATGACAAGACTTGTAAACACTGGCATTTTACAACCCCCTATACTTCTTGAGAACCGATTTGAAGCATTAATGAATGTGGGTGAGGAATCCCCAAATGTGACAAAACATGGATCGTGTCAGCCAGCAGCTAACATTGCTACTAACAGACGCTCGAGGTTGAGCAGACAGCGGCACACAGCTCAGAGCACAGCCGAGCCCAGGACTCTGATAGTGGGCGACTCTATTATCTGAAACCTCAGTAGCAGGACTACAACTACATGCTGCTTTCCTCAAGCAACCGTCTCTGATGTGAACAAGGAACTTCGGAACATTCTGATGAAGCACAAGACTGCAAATCGAATCATCATCCATGTGGGGAAGAACGATATTCGGAAAGAGCAGTCAGAACTGCTTAAGAAGGATTTCAGTGAACTCTTTGAAACACTTCAAAGACTTGAAGTTCAGTCGTTCATCAGTGGACCACTCCCAGCAAGGGGAACTAACATGTTTTCACGGCTGCTTGGGCTGAATACATGGCTACAAAGAACCTGCAGTACAAAAGGAGTCAACTTCATCGACAACTTCAGTATTTTCTGGGGCCATAGACAACTGTTTAAACTGGCCGGCTTCCACCCAAACAAACTTGGTGCGAGAGTGCTAAAGGACAATATCTATTTCTCCCTCCGTCATCCTTCAGTGGTGTGTGCCAATCCACTCGACCTCAATGGCACACACACACCTGGACAGAATATGAGTGACCACAGGACTTCATGTCAGCCTCAGAGTCATCTTGTGGTTGACACATCCCACAAGGACACTGATAACACCACGCAGCCAAAACAAAGTTTCCTCATGGAAACTATCCCAGCTGAGCCCTGCCCAACGAGCTCTTCACAGACAGACTGTGATGTACTACAACAGCTCCAAGACTCAGCACCCAAGGACAACTATCTGGAAAACAGCCAGGGAAGCCAGGACAACATTTCACAGCCACCGGAAACACCAGAGCCGCTCACCAGACACACTATCCCTCTCTCCAGAATCTCCACTTCTAAGCTTCTCACAGAAAATGGAGGAACTGGTGTATGCTGGGACCAAACTCTCCCACTCGTTCGCTGCAAGCCCCCAGATATCAACTAAAAAACGGCGGGCCCCACAACCACCAAAGACAGCAGGCCCAGGTCTCCCTCCTCCTCCTGTGAGAGCTCTCCGACCGCTGCCACAACGCCAGGGCCCAAACCCTCCTCCATCGGCTGTAGGTGAACCAAAAACAACTGATAACAGCTCTCAGTGATATGTGTCGGGTCCCCGCTATATTAGCAGCAACACTCCCAAATGTTTACAGAACAAGCGGGAACCCAGTGTGCCTGTAGCTTTCTATATTTCTGTTTTATCACGTGATAGAAAATCTAAGGCCTTCTCAAGCCGTACGGCTGACCCATCTAATCTGCGGCCTTTAATGCACCAATCTAAGATTGCTGTAGAGACAAAATGTAATTCCATCAAGTTAGCATTTTTAAACATTCGCTCACTAAAAAATAAATCATTTCTGATCAATGATTTTATAACCACAAACAACCTGGATTTTATGTTTCTAAATGAAACATGGCTTGAAGACAGCTGCAGTGCAACAGTCCTCAATGAAACAGCCCCTCCTAACTTTAACTTTACAAGTGTCTGCAGGACTGTTAGGAGAGGTGGAGGTGTAGCTGCTCTATTTAAAGATGTTTATCAATGCAAGCAAGTGTCATTTGGTTAGTATTTGTCCTTTGAATATCTAGGTATTGTGCTGAAAGGTGCTCCACGCATTCTGTTTATCATTATTTACAGGCCTCCAAAATACTCTCCAGCCTTTGTTGAAGAGTTCACAGAACTGTCATCAATGATTTCCTCAGAGTTTGACTGTTTTACTATTGCAGGGGATTTTAATATTCACATAGATAATGCAGAAATCAAAACTGCAAAATAAATTATTACTGTTTTAAACACTTTTGATCTGATCCAGCATGTGCATGAACCCACACACAACCCTGGACACACTCTAGATTTACTCATCAGTAGAGGTCTAAACATTTCATCCATTGTTGTTAAGGATGTAGCACTATCTGATCACTTCTGTATTTTCTTTGATATATTGATCTCTGTTACCACTGAATCTAGATCTGTCTCTGTCAGAAAGAGATGCATTAATGAGAACACTAGTGCGCTATTTATGAAGGCTATATCTTTAACACCAAGCATTTCTGCAGACTCTGTTGATCTTCTCCTGGATTCTTTTAACTCAAAAGTTAAGAATGTTATTGATGATATTGCTCCGACAAGGGTCTGCAAGAAGAATGGCAGACAAAAATCACCATGGAGAAAATCAACAGCAGTTCAGAGTATGAAAAGACAATGCAGAAAAGCTGAGCGGATGTGGCGGAAGACAAAACTTGAAATTCACTATAGCATCTATAAAGACAGCCTTCATGCTTTCAATGTGGAACTAGCCACAGCTAGACAGACCTTCTTCTCAAACCTTATAAACAGTAACTTAAACAACTCTCGCACTTTTTGTGCTACTGTGGAGAGACTGACAAACCCAGTGTCAGATACCCAGTGAAATGCTCTCCGACAGTAAATGCAATGAGTTTGCTTCCTTCTTTTCTGAGAAGATCAATAATATCAGAAAGGAGATTGGCATATCTACTTTTGCAGAGGTCACACAGATTCGACCGCAATTTCAAAAGAAGTGACTATGTCTGTTTTTGAAGCAATTGATTGCAAAATTTTGAAAGAAATAGTACAGCACCTTAAATCATCAACCTGCTATCTTGACACACTTCCCACATCTTTTTTCAAAAGTGTGCTTAACTGTTTAGAAGCAGATCTCTTAGAAGTGGTGAACGCTTCACTTCTTTCTGGGACTTTTCAAACTCCTGAAAACTGCAGTTGTTAAGCCCCTTCTGAAAAAGCGCAATCTTGATAACACAATGTTGAACAACTATAGACCAATATCAAATCTTCCGTTCATAGGTAAAATTATTGAAAAGGTAGTTTTAATCAGCTGAACAACTACTTAAACTTAAATGGATACCTGGACAATTTTCAATCTGGTTTCCGAGCACATCATAGCACAGAGACAGCACTCATTAAGATAATAAATGATATTCGCTTCAATTCTGATTCAGGCAAAATATCAGTTCTGGTACTACTAGATCTTAGTGCTGCGTTTGACACTGTTGATCATAACATACTTCTAGAGACTGGAAAACTGGATCGGGCTTTCTGGGATGGTACTCAAATGGTTCAGGTCATACTTAGAAGGAGAGGTTATTATGTGAGTATAGGAGAGCATAAGTCTAAGTGGGCGTCCATGACATGCGGAGTCCCACAAGGCTCAATTCTTGCACCGCTCTTGTTTAGCCTGTATATGCTCCCACTAAGTCAAATAATGAGAAAGAACCAAACAAATTTTAATATTCAACAAAGATATGCAAGTAAATACAAAATGCAGTTTTTAAATTATGATTTCATTTATTAAGGGGAAAAAAGCTGTCCAAACCTACCTGGCCCTTCGTGAAAAATTAATTGGCCCCTCCTGTTAAATCATGAATAAACTGTGATTAAGCACATTATTTTAGAAAGCTGAGTTAAATTTCACTAGCCGAACCCAGGTCTGTTGACTCAAGACCTGTTGACATGTTGAATCAAGAAATCACTTAAATAGAACCTATCTGACAAAGTGAAGCATGCTTAAAGAGCAACACATCATTCTGCGATCTTAAGAAATTCAAGAACAGATGAAAAACGTCACGTCGGATGACCGACGAATTGGGATCTCGCCAGAGAGACCAATCCACTTCGAGTGTAACTAAACGAGCCAATGGACATTAGCATGCGATCATTGCATCCAGCTGCCGCTGATCGCAGCGTGAGTATAAGAGGCAGCGGGTGCACCGCATTAATTCATGCTTTCGCTGAGGAGCCGAGCTGGTGACCCGGCCGCTCAGCGGTGGTACAGCGACTGTGGCGACGGGACGTGACGTCTCCGTTCCCTTCTTCAGGGAACGAGGGTTACATACGTAACCGAGACGTTCCCTTTCAGTCGGCCACTCCGAGTCACGTCGGATGACCGACGAATTGGGATCCCTACCAAAACGCCACAGGAGCTGCCCCTTCCAGTGCTCTGTGTAGGCCTCCTGATCCTTCCTATAAGGTAGACGATAGGACCAGGCTCTACACAGAGAAGGTCAACTACTGTTGTTCCTTGGACAACCCAGACAGTAGGACTTGGATAACACTGGGAAGTGTGCCCTTCCATTTGGAAGAGGCACACTGCGGAGTCACCTCCTCCCCGAGGGGGTTAAGTGGCATTTAGACATGTGAAGTAACCCCGTAGGGCCCTATTGCACATGGAAGTCTCTGAGATGGCACAGGCTGCATCATTAGAGATGGCAGAACGTGGCCTGCCAGGGGAAACACGGCTCTAATAAGCATACCGTGGAATACACATATGGTATCCCGGCAGGGTCTCTCATATGGGCACTAGCCTCACATCAGATTTCAAGAATTCATTGGCTGAAAGGCCTGGCGCTGGACGCTCCGCCACATCCGGACGCTGGAGTGCTGGAGGACTCGACAGGGTTTGCCTGGTTAAGGGACTCTCTGGAGAATTAGGCGAAAGAACGCTGCAAGCCGACTCTGAGCCGGGCCTCTCAGTGCCACTATCCGTTTGAGGTGAGAACACAGGAGGAAACCGGTTCGACACGTAGGCTATAAAACCTAGCGAACGTGTTAGGAGTCGCCCAACCCGCAGCTCTACAGATGTCTGCTAGCGAGGCACCACGAGCCAGCGCCCAGGACGATGCGACACCCCTAGTGGAGTGAGCACGCAACCTGAGCGGGCAGGGCACACCTTGTGCTCCATAGGCCAAGGTGATGGCATCCACTATCCAGTGGGCCATCCTCTGCTTGGAGACAGCCTTCCCCTTCTGCTGTCCTCCGTAACAGACAAAGAACTGTTCTGAGGTCCTGAAGCTCTGAGTTCTATCCACATACTGTCGCAGTGAGCGTACAGGACAGAGCAAAGCTAGGGCTGGGTCTGCCTCCTCCAGGGGCAGCGCTTGCAGGTTCACTACCTGGTCCCTGAAGGGAGTGGTAGGAACCTTGGGCACATAGCCGGGCCGGGGCCTCAGTGTTGCACTGGAGTCAGCCGGCCCAAACTCAAGGCACAATTAAATGGGCCGAAAATGCCTGCAGGTCCCCAACCCTCTTGATCGAGGCCAACGCAGTCAGGAGTAGGGTTTTCATGAGAGAAACTTCAACTCGACTGACTGCAAAGGCTCGAAGGGGCAGTTTGTAGGGCTCTTAGCACCAATGCCAAATCCCAAGAGGGTAAGGAGGGAGGCCTAGGAGGGTTTAACCTCCTGGCCCCCCTAAGAAACCTGACAACCGGATCGTGCTTCCCCACCGACCTCCCCTCTACGGGGTCGTGGTGAGCGGAAATAGCAGCAACATAAACCTTAAGGGTGGAGGGGGACAGCCTACGCTCCAACCCTTGTTGCAAAAAGGAAAGCACGGCTCTGATCGAACATCTCCGGGGGTCCTCACGGTGAGAGGAACACCATTCGACGAACAGGTTCCACTTCAGCGCATAGGCCTGTCTTGTGGACGGTGCTCGTACTGAAGTGATAGTGAGAGCTACCTCCTGGGGCAGATCACCTAGAACCTCCGCGTCCCGTCCAGGGACCACACATGGAGTTTCCACAAGTCTGGACGCGGGTGCCAGAGGGTGCCCCGTCTCTGAGAAAGCAGATCCTTCCTCAGAGGAATCGGCCAGGGAGGGGCTGTCGCAAGGAGCATGAGTTCCGGGAACCAGGTCCTGTTGGGCCAATATGGAGCCACTAACAAGACCTGCTCCTCGTCCTCCCTGATCTTGCACAGTGTCTGTGCTAGCAGGCTCACTGGGGGGAACGCATATTTGCGCAGGCCCTGGGGCCAGCTGTGTGCCAGTGCGTCCGTGCCGAGAGTTGCCTCGGACAGGGAGTAGAACCACTGGCAGTGGGTGGTTTCTGGAGATGCAAACAGGTCTACCTGAGCAACTCCGAACCAACTCCAAATCAGCTGGACCGCCTGGGGATGGAGTCTCGCCCTCCGATGCAGCGATCGACATCTGGTCGTCAGAGGGGGCACCGAAGGAAACGCGTGGTGCACTCTGTCCAGCAGAGGGCCCAGCGCGCTCCTTCGGCAGCTCCACCGGCTGCGGAGTGCTTTAGGGGTGAGTAACTCCTCTTGGGGAAGCCCTCACTGTCACCCTCAGATCACCTCTGACTCCACCGGATACAGCGCCGCCCCAGGAACGAACGCTGGATCGCGGCAGAGGCAGAGGGACTCCGCCATGTTTGACATAGCGGAGTCTATTATGCAACTCCGAGATGGTCATGTCCCCACAAGAAAACATGAACCATCCACGAAAGCTTCCTCAGCGTGCTGAATGCCCAGACACGTGAGGCAGCGATCGTGACCGTCCTGAGGCGCCAGGAAGCGACCACACCCAGAAACGCACGGGTGATAAGACATCTTTAAAAGACGCGATCACCCGTGTTGCTCTTTAGAGAAATTTGCTCTTTATTAAGTGCTGAAGCACGCAGGGAGCTGGCCACCACACACTCCTAGTGTGACTGTCCTCACGGAATCGACCTCTTCTCCCGTGAGACCGCGACCACCGCTGCTGCGCTGTAACGCCCGCACTCGCTCGCTCTTCTCACTCGCAGGATAGGAGAGCAGCAGTGATTCACCACCGCTCGGCTCCGAAACGAAAGGATGAATTAATGCGGTGCACGCTGTGATCAGCGGCAGATGGATGCAATAATCGCATGCCAATGTCCATTGGCTCGTTTAGTTACACTCGAAGTGGATTTGTCTCTCTGGCGAGATCCCAATTCGTCGGTCATCCGACGTGACTCGGAGTGACCGACTGAAAGGGAACAAAATAGTTTACATGTATCAGTCTGGAAAGGGTTATAAAGCCATTTCTAAGGCTTTGGGACTCCAGCGAACCACGGCCAGAGCCATTATCCACAAATGGAGAAAACTTGGAGCAGTGGTGAACCTTCCCAGGAGTGGCCAGGCTATCAAAATTACTCCAAGAGCACAACGACGACTCATCCAGGAGGTCATAAAAGAACACAGAACAACATCTAAAGAACTGCAGGCCTCACTTGCCTCAATTAAGGTCAGTGTTCATGATTCAACAATAAGAAAGAGACTGGGCAAAAACAGCATCCATGGGAGAGTTCCAAGGCAAAAGCCATTGCTGACCAAAAATAACAAAGGCCTATCTCACATTTGCCAAAAAATATCTTGATTACTTGAAGACTTTTGGGCAAATATTCTGTGGACTCATGAGACAAAAGTTGAACCTTTTGGAAGGTGCGTGTCCCATTGCATCTGGCATAAAACCAACATAGCATTTCATAAAAGAACATCATACCAACAGTCAAACATGGTGGTGGTAGTATGATGGTCTGGGGCTGCTTTGCAGCTTCAGGATCTGGACGACTTGCCATAATTGATGGAACCATGAATTCTGCACTCTATCAGAAAATCCTGAAGGAGAATATCTGGCCATCAGTTTGTGACCTCGAGCTCAAGTGCACTTGGGTTATGCAGCAGGACAATGATTCCAAACACACCAGCAAGTCCACCTCTGAATGGCTCAAGAAAAACTAAATTAAGGTTTTGGAGTGGTCAAGTCAAAGTTCGGACTTAAATCTGATTAAGATGCTGTGGCATGACCTTAAACAGTCCTTTCATGCTTGAAAACCCCCCAATGTGGCTGAATAAAAACAATTCTGCAAAGAAGAGTGGGCCAAAATTCCTCAACAGCGATGAAAGACTCATTGCCAGTTATCGCAAACGCTTGATTGCAGTTGTTGCTGCAAAGGGTGGCACAACCAGTTATTAGATTTAGGGGGCAATTACTTTTTCACGTAGGGCCAGCTTTTTTCCCTTAATAAATGGAATCATCATTTCAAAACTGCATTTTGTATTTACTCAGGTTATCTTTGTGAAATGAAAATTAGTTTGATGATCTCAATCTTTTAAGTGTGACAAATTTGCAAAAAAAAAAAAAAACAGGAAGAGGAAGAGGGCAAACACCTTTTCATGGCACTATATATATAAATATACTCTCTACCTAGGTCTCCAAGCTTTTTCAGTACAAGGACTCCCTGGTTTATAGCGAGATCCATATTGTATAAATTGAGTGCTGAATTTTAAGCTTATTGTATTTTATGATGCACTTTAATGTACATTGTTACTGTATATACTATACATCATATTTTTATTTTACTTATTTTTATGTCAGAGAGACAATGAAACATTTTGAAACTTTAGCATATATAGTATAGCTTTGGTTAAAATGATTAGTTTTGTTTTGTATACATTTGTTTTTTCACCCCCTTTTGAAGATTTCTGATCTATACACTATTACAAAAGTATACCAATATGCATACCAATATATGCAAAAGAATATTGAATGGCTAAACAATGATCAAGCTAATTACTGTCTACTTCACTGAGTCTTGGCCAGTGTGTTTTATATGTAGTAATCCTGATCTGCTGACCCTCTTATACATGTTTTAGTTCTTCCCAGTCAAATTGGGCGTGTTCAGGCCCATCAGGATATGCTTTAACACTGGCTCTGATTGTAGAGGTTGTGCCCTCAAAACCACTGTGTGTCTTTTAATTGGTACGCCGCTGTATTGTGGAGACGTGCAAATTACAAGGTCAAAGGTCATAAGGTACTCTCCATAAGAACGTGTGTCAGCTTATTACTAAGGAAAAATCTTTATCCACAACTCCTTTACAAGAAACAGTTTACCTGGATTTCTGATGCATACTTCCTAGTTGTGCTGGAATCACAAACTGCTAAATGCTAATAGAAAAAAATCTCTATTACTGTATATAGAGCCAAAATGTTTCTATAAAATGAAAAATGCTTCTATAAATTACTTAAAAATAATTTTTATTGCCCTGTGTGTTTCTGTGGTGAACACTGAAATCATTTAGGTTCATTGTAACAAAATGTGTCGTGATGGTCAACATTTCATTGTATCGTGCATGACAAATATAGCAAAACAGCAAATGTGGGAGTAAACATTTTCAGGTCTGAAGATACAAGGATGAACATTTTGCACAGAATATACTATAACAAAACCTCCTGAGTCTTTAGTATAAGCAATATTTCAGGAAGAATGAAATGCAAAGTAAAAATGCAAAAAGAAAAAATTACAAAAAATATCTACAGATATAATATACAGTGCAAGAACAGAAGAGCATTTTAAAAATAAAACGGTCTCTACAGTGGAATCTCTCAACTAAACCTTTCTAAAAATAGAAAAAAGAAAATGCATGTCATATATCAGCAGAAGGGCTCTCTTTCTCTCAGTAATAATAAATATGTTAGCGGGATTTCAAGTTGGATTTACATTACACTGGATTGCGGCCCAGAAAATATATATTTTTAGGATGGATTTTGGAGACAAAACAGAATTAGAAAATGTAAAGGATTTGCTGAAGACATCAAAAGTATATTGAAGGACTTGATCATACTCAAGTCTTATAGTTTCAATAAGCTAATAAGGCAATCTCAGTACATTATTGATAACCTAATCCCCCTTATGGCGGTAGCTTGCATGCACTAAAACATATTTTTGCATATTAGTGCAAGTAGAAAATTATGGGATCTAACCATTCAGTGTTGACCTTTCTAACCGACTTCTTTCCCATGGCAGCGCCAATGTCATTTTTAATCAAATATGTGGTTAAACAGAAATATGTTTTTGTAGATATACTGAAGAGTCAGAACATAATTGTTTTGTTTCATTGTGTCAGTATCTTGCTGAGAGGCGTGCAGAGAGGTTACGTGATTACCCACACAAGCGAACATGTAACCGAAAATTGTGCTGTCAAGATATCAGTTTTGTGACAGGCCATGAATTATTTATTTATTTTTTCAGCAGGAATAGTGAAAACATTACCTAATCCAACCGCAACCATGCAATCCGCATTAATTCTAAGGTGCACAAACCTGATTATTTTCTTGTTGGGCAAATAATGTTTCATAAAACCAAAAATGATGAAATTATCTGCTCCTCCAACAATGTATATTCTGTCTTCATCTACTCACCGTCAAGTAAAGCTGTATGACTTCTCTCATCATTGATATAAATCCTGCCGTGATATGTTTTGTCGTGCCATATTTGAATATGCACAAATGTGAATGAGATTTGAGAGGTGCAGGAGATAATCAGTGAGTAATGACTTAAAATGTCATATTGTATTGAAGACTTTGAATACCCTTGTGAAAAAGAAATGTGCTTAATTGTAATAAATGTGCACTTGTAGTATACTTCATATCTTAAAAGTACATTTAAAAAAAAAAAAAAAACAATTCTTTAAAGTTACATTTAAAGTTAATATGTTTTAAATATATTTAATTACAACTTTATCATTACAAATGTGTAATTACAAATATATTGAAATACATGACAAACAAGTTTCAAAGGAAATGACATTAAAGTACATTTTAGTTTACCATAAATGCTTGTCAATATTTTCAACAGTACACTTTAACCATATTTCAAAGAAAACAGAACTCTGAAATTACATAGAAAGATGTACTACTTAAGTGGGTCAAGAAACACTCTTAAATTTAAATAGATTTAATATAAATTTAAACTAAAACACATTTTATTTAATTGCAAAGAACATAAGTGTCCATTACAAACCATTACAGTCAGTTAACACTTAAGTATTCTTTTAAAGTATATTATTTGCCTAGTAAGTACTTTTTTAAAGTATGCTAAAGTGTACCCTTCTTTTTCACAAGGGTATAGACATATTTTTGTCCTTTTTTTGGAGCTTTGCAGTCCTTGGTAACCATTTATTTTTATTGTAAGAAAAGAGCAGCATGAACATTCTACTAAATGTTTTAAAAAGTCAGTTGTACCAGTTTGAAAGAGCATAGTGATGAGTAAATGATGGCATAATTTTCATGTTGGCCGGAACTATAACCTGTCATCACCCTTCATATTAATACTGTAAAGAAGTGGTTATTCATGCAAAAGCAAACTCTGTAAAAAACATAGGCACATTCATGGCACATCTTACAAACAAACTTTTCATTCTCGCTGTAAAATAGTATAAAAGTTCCTAAGGTTGAACCAGCATTAAGAAGTCACCGGGCCATGTCCGTTCACCTCTGTGGACACCCTACGCTTGTACACAGAGTACTCGCCAATGAACGACCCGTCTTCGTTGAACTCGCAGTCATCGTCCTCCGATATCACAGAGCTGTCCTCGCTGCTATCATCCGCTTTGATGTCTGTGAACAATTGCTGGCTGCTCTTCAGCGGCTTCTCATCATTGTCACTGTCAAACAGCAAGAAAAATGAGTCAAATTCAGCGCAGAGTGACTAGAATGATGATACTAGTCGAGGCTGGCAGACAGAGCGGGTGGGGAAGAAGGATGCAAGGGAAGGATGCAATCACTGTTTTCTGCTAATTACTAATTGCAAAGACTTCAAGGCCTGATGGCAATTCTCAAAACTAGAGAGAGGGAGAAAATTGCAGTGCGCCGGTCATGCCAGCCAATGAGAGGACCGACTTAAGAGACGCTTTGTGTGCCTGTAGACAAACAGCCTGTCAGGTTACTTTAGTCCCTAAGGAATGATGGGACAAACCAAAATTAGCTGCCAATTTGAGAGCAGGCACACTGCCAGCAAGCAGGTGTCTGTAAGGAGACAGGGGGTCACCTCGTAAGCTCCCAATTACTATGAGATGCCACAACATCTCGGATAGCGATAAAATAAATCCAGACAGAACATTTATTAGGATAAACTGACATTTTGTCCTCTCTTAATTTTGGAAATAATAGTCCTGCTGACCACAAGAGAACAATTCACAGCAGGGAATGTATTGCACCATCTCTCCAAAATATTTAGAGTTAACAACGTGTAGAAATGAGATGCTTTTGCCAATTAATTGGTGCAGATAAAAACTAAAATAATTTTAGCAGAACTTGTCATTAAATATCTCTTATGCTCACCAAGGCTGCATTTATTTGATCAAAAATACAGCAAACATAGTAATATTGTGGAATAATACTATAATTTAAAATAACTCATTTTAAAATAACTCCAATTTAAAAAAGTTAAAAAATATTTTTTCTCATAATATGCTGATTTGCTGCTCAAGAAACACTTCTTCGTATTGTTGAAAATTGCTTCAAATTTTTGTGAAAACAATGATACAGTTACTGTACTATTCAAAAGTTTGGGGTCATCAATATTTGTTTGTTTGTTTGTTTATTTTTGAAACCAATACTTGTATTCAGCAAGGATGCATTAACTTGACCAAAAGTGACAGTAAATGATTCATTCAACTAAATCGGTGGCTTTTCCACTTGGAAAATAAAAAAAATAACAAATAAGTTTAATCAACATTTTTTTTAAATATCCATGAAATGAAGACACCTTAAAATGACAAGAAATTGTTTTGCGCCATCTCAGGCTATGTAATTTATTATTATTATTTATTATTATTAACTATTTTTCTACCTCATGTTTTCATATTTTTGTCAACCCTGTTAGATACTAGATACTATAGTTTAATTAGAACTATGTGATAGGGTTCACATATATGAGCAGCATTTTTGTGTTTTGTTAGTAAATGTTTCATTATATTACTAGTGTTGCCTCCTTTGTTCACTATTACACTACTGCAGTGGTTCTCAACCCACTGCCCGTCACGAATCCAAATGCTGAATCAGGGCCGGCGCCAAGGGGGGGCATTCACGGGCCGTGACGAACTTGATCGATTTCGAAAGCGAAAGTGAAACCGGTAAAACAGCGCACATAAGAAAGCGACTGTACGCATTAGCGAGCATCAGCAACTGCACGCGATCACGGATTGCACGCTTCCCACCCGAATTTGTCGGTTTGCCCCGCCACTCACTTGAAGATGTTCAGGCAAAAAGAAACACCCATACGCTACTACGCAGCAATCATCCTTAATGACAGAAATGTGGCAAAACATCTCTCGAGAGAACCTCAGATTATTAAATTCGAAAATGCTTTCCATATTTGGTTCAAGGCTACATTTGTGAACGCACACTTTCTGTAATGTCGCATGTCTTACAGACTGCAGCTTACAATCGCAACTTCATTGTGCTGTTACTCCTTTCGAGCAGAATTTCACAAAATTGGTCAGCTCCCGACAGCATCAGGTGTTTTATTAATGGTGAGTAGAATTATTTATTTATTTATTTCAATAAATGTAATCGTTTAGATATCATAATATTTAGGCTATAAATAATGTTATAAATCTGGTTGGTTTGTATTGATGACGTAATATGTAAATGACATGCGTGCGGCCCGTGAGACCTGCACTTGGACCATAGTGCGGCCCGGTGGGAAAAAAGGTTGTGAACCACTGTCTTAAAGGAACAGAACTAAACATGCTGCCGATTATCATTAAAGGGATAGTTCACCCAAAAATTTATATTCTGTCATTATTTACTCACGGTCATGTTGTACCAAACCTGTATTAATTTGTATTCTTATGCTGAACACCAAAGAAGATATTTTGAAGAATGTGGGTAACCAAACAGTTGCTGGTCCCCACTGACTTTGATAGTAGGAAAAAAATACGGAAGTCACCAGCAACTATTTGGTTTCCCACATTCTTCAAAATAACTTTTATGTTCAACAGAAGAAAGCAACTCATTCGGGTTTTAAACAACTTGAGTAAATGAGTAATTGAGTAAATGATGACACAATTTTCATTTATGAAATAGTGTGAACTATTCCTTTAATGTTAATAAAATAAAACACAGAGACAAGAGAAAATAAATCAAGAGAAAAATAACTCGCTGCTCTTGACTGAAGAACTTTAATACAGTTGCTAAAGTTCAGCAGTAATAAAATAACTAGAAAATTTCAATAACTTTTCACATCATATCTTTTTGCACCAAATAGTATCGATAAGAGTATCGATAAGTACCGGTATTGATAAGCAGTATCGGTATCAGTATCGATAAAATGTAAACGATACCCATCCCTATTTCTAAGAGATCTAATGTTTTAAGGGTATTGTAATTAGACAATCTATTTGTCTGTGTCCCCTCAAAGAACTTCAGATATACAGATCTGGTTCAATTATTAGGCAAGGAAGATGATCAGATCTGGGTCTTTCTGTGATCATCTGAAACCAGACCAAGGTCTTGACTTTCTTGAACATTGCAAGACTGGGGTGAAGGTCTGCAGTCACCTTGCTGCTCTTGTTTGTAATTGAATTTACATGGATACATTATTGACAATGAGCTATGAGGAAAAAAGTTTTGAGACTGATCATCCTATCCTGGTGATTAAAGTAACAGGGATGAAAAGTAACAGGGATGACAGTAACAGATTTGACGATTTCAAACTAATGTGCTCATTTCTAGCTATAATAGCCAAGTTCACAAGTTTACTTGTAGATATTGATTATATTAAATGTAATAAATAATTGTTTAAATTAACAATTTAAAAATGGTAACAGTATAGACACTGCATGATGCCCCCTGTCAAGTCTCATAAATCATCAAAAATAGAACATTATAGAAGTGAGAGAGAAACATGTTTGTGTTTAAGTGTAGAGAGATGGTTGAGAGATGTTGTAACCTCCTAGAAATGATGTCACTTGAATTTACATTATTTTACAAGGGTTTTTTTTATGAGGGTAACAGGGATGACATGAAATCAGGGGACACCAATAAAAAGATTTAAATTTCATACAACCCGAATTCCGGAAATGTTGGGACGAATTTTAATTTTGAATAAAATGAAAACTAAAATACTTTCAAATCACATGAGCCAATATTTTATTCACAATAGAACATAGATAACATAACAAATGTTTAAACTGATAAATTTTACACTTTTATCCACTAAAGTGACGTGACGTGGCCAAGTATGGTAACCCATACTCGGAATTAGTGCATTTATACCATCCAAAGTTCACACACACAGCAGTGAACACACACACTGTGAACACACACCTGGAGCAGTGGGCAGCCATTTATGCTGCAGCGCCCGAATGAGCTCATTTCAAATTTGATGCCTACTACAGGTCTCAAAATAGTTGGGATGGGGGCATGTTTACCATGGTGTAGCATCTCCTCTTCATTTCAAAACAGTTTGAAGATGTCTGGACATCGAGGTTATGAGTTTCTGAAGTTTTGGTGTTGGAATTTGGTCCCATTCTTGCCTGATATAGGTTTCCAGCTGCTGAAGAGTTTGTGGTCGTCTTTGATGTATTTTTCATTTAATGATGTGCTAAATTTTCTCAATAGGTGAAAGATCTGGACTGCAGGCAGGCCAATTCAGCACCCGGACTCTTCTACTATGAAGCCATGCTGTTGTAATAGCTGCAGTATGTGGTTTTGCATTGTCCTGCTGAAATACACAAGGCCTTCCCTGAAATAGACGTTGTCTGGAGCGGAGCATATGTTGCTCTAAAACCTTTATTTACCTTTCAGCATTCATAGTGCCTTCCAAAACATGCAAGCTGCCCATACCGTATGCACTTATGCACCCCCATACCATTAGAGATGCTGGCTTTAGCCTCCTCTTTAGCCCGGAGGACACGGCTTCCGTGATTTCCAACAAGAATGCCAAATTTGGACTCGTCTGACCATAGAACACTTTTCCACTTTGAAACAGTCCATTTTAAATGAGCCTTGGCCCACAGAACACGACGGCGCTTCTGGACCATGTTCACATATTGCTTCCTTTTTGCATGATAGAGCTTTAGTTGGCATCTGCAGATGGCACGGCGGATTGTGTTTACCGACAGTGGTTTCTGGAAGTATACCTGGGCCCATTTAGTAATGTCAATGACAGAATCACGCCAATGAGTGATGCAGTGTCGTCTGAGGGGCCCGAGGACCACGGGCATCCACCAAAGGTCTTCGGCCTTGTCCCTTAAGCACAGAGATTTCTCCAGTTTCTCTGAATCTTTTGATGATGTTATGCACTGTAGATTGCACTGAATGCAATTTGACGTTGAGGAACGTTGTTTTTAAAGTATTCCACAATATGTTTTCGCACTCTTTAACAGATTGGAGAGCCTCTGCCCATCTTTACTTCTGAGAGACTCTGCCTCTCTAAGACATCCCTTTTATAGCTAATCATGTTACAGACCTGATGTCAATTAACTTAATTAGTTGCTAGATGTTCTCCCAGCTGAATCTTTTCAAAATGTCTTGCCCTTTGTTGCCCCTGTGTCAACTTTTTTGAGACCTGCAGCAGGCATCAAATTTGAAATGAGCTCATTTAGTGGATAAAAGTGTAGAATTTCTCAGTTTAAACATTTGTTATGTTATCTATGTTCTATTGTGAATAAAACATTGGCTCATGTGATTTTTAGTTTTCATTTTGTTCAAATTTAAAAAGCATCCCATCATTTCTGGAATTTGGGTTGTAGAAAAAATGCATACTTGTACCAAAAACATTGCTTAACAATTAGACTATATTTAAAACAATATGCAAATGTAATTTTTATATCATTTTGCCTTCATTTTGCAAATTAAAAGTCCTGCTGAAAAAGAAAAATCACAATGAGGGACAGGCCAAAACCCTTACCCTACATAAATGCTATTTAATTATTTAAAATAACATTTGACTTTATGTAATATTGATGAAAGAATGCATAGTATCGTTATGTTTTTAAATTACAAATTTATTCGTTGTTATATTAAATCTATATTTGATTATTTCTTAGGGACACAAAAGGCACCGGTTTCGTGGAATGACACGAATGCATTTATGTTATAAAAGATTTATTATTTAAATAAATGCTGTTCTGTTCATCAGAGTCCAAAAAAAGTATCACTGTTCCAGGAACAGTGTTACTACAAAAATATTAAGCAGTAAAAACAGTTTTCAAAATTAATAATAAATACTAAAAACCTTTATTAATAACTAAGCACCAAATCAGCATATCAGAATGATTTCTGATGGATCATGTGACTCTGGAGTAAGGATGCTGAAAATTCAGCTTTACCATCACAGGAATAAACTACTTTTTTTTTTTTTTTAAATATAGTTTAATAGAAAACAGTTTTCTTTTTATTTGTGTATATATGTGTTTTTTCAGTAACTGACTGACAGACTAATCTCAAATTTCTTACCTCAGTTTAGTTATCAGTATCTGCAAAATCCTTTATCAGTCATTATGTAATATCTCTAATATCTTAGGATCCCAGGATTCAATGCACTATATTATATTTCAGTGCATCAAATGAATATCACCAATGGTGTAACATGATGAACCCACACTTCTATTCCCAAAAGTGTAATAAATCAGTAGCCTCCTTGTGTAAGCCAGAGTAAAGCAGTTTTGAAAGCCTCTGAGGCTACCGTCATACTCCACAGCTGGTATGGAACTCACTTCCCTATCTGGTTTCTTCAGTTAGCAGATGTTTGAGTGTATCTGGTGCTGTAACTCCCCAAACAAGGGTAGCGAACAGATCAAACTCCGAGCCTCTGCTGAAGCTGCATTTCTTTCCTGAGGGAGGAATAAAACGGGCATCTCTGTGTCTAAGTGTAATGAGATGGAAACACATTTATGGATTCAAGCTACTCCGTTTGCAAGTATACAAGTTAACTGCACACAGCCCCCCTTTTCACTCGCCTCTGGTCTGTTTTCCACACAGGTTTTTAATGTGTCACTTGTCACTTTGCATCTGGTTGGTTGTTGTTTTTCCAACATTTACTACATTAATTTTTTTATCCAACAAATCTCCATCACATTTCCAGTCATTTCTGATTATTGGATGGTTTAAATGTACCTCTATCTAACTATCTATCTATCTATCTATCTATCTATCTATCTATCTATCACCAACAGAGCATATGGAATACCACAAAAAAAAAAAATATTAAAACACTAGCAAGTACTGCAACATGACAATACAAACAACAATAAAATCAGAAATGGACGTTAACTGTCAGCGCTCCCGCTAAATAGAGACCGTCTGGGTTTCGTGATTCTGGTTCAGGCGCCTCAATACATGCAGGGCTTTTCAGAAAATCAGCGCGCACCAAGTCTATTTCAGAGTGACCGTATGAGATGAATATACAACGTGTTTGCTCAAAACTCACTCTACTGTGACCTAATGCAGATATTGTATAATAAACTCACGCATAAGTGTATTATGAGACAGAACGCCGAAGTTTACCGTCACCATAATGTGGGAATTATGATCACGCAGTACTGACTGATCAACAGAGAATCGTCTTTCTGTAAGTCATTTAGAAATTATGGTTTTGTAACAGCTGCCAAAAATAATCTATATATTTATTGCTGTGAATTGTGATATAAGGGGAAAAATATTATTATTTTTTAACACCCCCCATCCCCCACCACCACCTCTGGTTTGTTCACAAATCGCACCCTGTATATATATGTATGTGTACATATATATTTGAAAGAAGTCTCTTATGCTCACAAAGGCTTATTTAATTGAAAATACAGTAAAAAACAGTAATATTGTGAAAACCTATTACAATTTCAAATAACTTTTCTATTGTTATATCTTTTAAAATGTAATTTATTCCTGTGATTCAAAGCTTAATCTTTGGCATCAATACTCCACTTTTCAGTGTCGCGTGATCCTTTAGAAATCATTATAATATGCTTATTCAATTATTAAGCAACCTTTATTTTTATTATTATCAGTGTTGAAAATTGCTGTGCAGTTTAATATTTTTGTGGAACCTGTGATATTTTTTTTCAGGACTATTTGATGAATAAACGATCAAAAGAACAACATTTATTTGAAATAGATTGTTTTCCGACAAGCACAGTCTGCTCTGATTGGCCAAATGGTACAGTGCATTGTGATTGGCCCGAACACCACAAGCACTCGTCGGAAATGTAACGCCCCTTTCCATAATCGTGAGCTTCAGCTTTCAAAATAAAAGTAAAGACAGATAATAATGTCCGTAGTTTTACAATCAATTCAAGCCCGAGAGGGGAAAAGAGTCACGTGACAGACAGTGATGAAGCTCGTATGTGTTTGCACACAAGCCACGATTAAGAAAGCTGACTCCACTGTGATGTGACCCCCCCCCCACCCTCTCTCTCTCTCTCACACACACACACGACGCACAAAACTCCGCATTTGAACAGTCAATAGCAAATACTTAAACTAATAACAAAACATACTTACAGTCGCTGATTCAGAAGCACCAGATTGTCATAGCAAAGTCAGAATTACCTCCTCTCCTAGGTACACGAAACGGTCGTCCATAAAATGTGTTGTGATAACATCTGCGTTGTGATGTTCTATTTTAAGTAATCTTAATGATTCCTAAATGCATCTACTTTCGGAAGGCCAAATAAAGTGCTTTTTCTTTCGCCTAGAAACACACAGCGTCTCCCTGACATGACTGCCTGCATCAACACTACTGCAGTTACTGAAACCACACCTTCTTTCTTTGCGTGAACATTTGGGCGGCATTACGCAAATATTTCCACATCTTGACGTAGACATGTGGGGGCGTGTTTGAATGAGCCGTTTTAGGAGGGGAGGGGGGGGGGGTGGCAGAGTCTTAACTTTGACAAAGAATGTCTCTTTGGTTTTGAGACTTTAGTCTTTGCAACTTCAGGGATCTTATCTATGCACAAACAGCTTGTAACACTCCAAAGAGAAAGGAAAACTTGAAATCGCATCATATGACCCCTTTGATGACGCGAAATGCAGCTGGAGGGCAGGAAGTGATTTTTTTCCATAGGAATCACTAGCAGAAACTCAAAATTCCTGTGTTTTGCACTGTTTAAGGATGCTCAAATCGGCCAAACTGAGAAACCACAAGGAGCTTTCATCGTGTACGAAAATGTGTTGTTCATAAAGGGGGGAAAGTCAAGAAATTGACTGAAAAACACGAAAAAGTGGCTTGTAAACCTTCGTCTGCGGTCGGGAGGAGCGAGTCGGATAATGCTCGTGTGTGCAAATGGTTAATATAATATAAGATATAATAATATATTAAAGTGATTAACGTTATATATGAAAGTGCTATTTGCTCGCTTTCTATGCTATAATCGATTCAGAATTTAAATAAGTTGCTTTTCATGCTGCTAATAGGACCAACAGCCACATCCCAGATAGCAAAATACACTCAGGCCAGCTCCGGTTAGATTCTCGCCAGCCGGAGACTTAGCCTACCCCTTGGCCGAGTCAGTCGGGTCAGATGCGGCGGCCGTTAGCGAGCCGACACTGCCGCATCCGAGCTGGAATCAGCCCGACACTGAAGTGCACAGCGTTCCGGACATGGCCGTTTAGCATTGAGTGAATTCTGACTGTCTCACGCTGAATGCGTGAGTGGTGGCAGTCCAATCTATTTATATCTTTATTCATATTTTAATATATTATTATATCTTATATTATATTAACCATTTGCACACACGAGCATTATCCGACTCCGCTCCTCCCGACCGCAGACGCAGGTTTAAAAGCCACTTTTTCCTGTGTTTTTCAGTCAATTTCTTGACTTCTCCCCCCTTATGAAGAACAAATTGTTTGGCCGATTTGAGCATCCTTAAACAACGCAAAACACGGTTTCTGCTAGTGGTTCCTATGGAGAAAAATCACTTCCTGCCCTCCAGCTGCATTTCGCGCGTCATCAGTGACGTCATGTGCAAACAACCTATAAATTCCTAATTTGCTGGTTATTTATAGTTAGTAAGGTAGTTGTTAAGTTTAGGTATTGGGTAGGATTAGGGATGTAGAATAAGGTCATGTAGAATAAGGCATTAATATGTGCTTAAGTACTACTAATAAATGGCTAATATTCTAGTAATATGCATGCTAATTAGCAACTAGTTAAGAGACCTTAAAATAAAGTGTTACCTCTTTTTTCTAATAAAGCAAGTCTTGTCACTTTTGATCAATTGAATGTGTCCTTGCTAAATCAAAGTATTAATTTCATTATAAAAATATTGGCTCAAATATGTTTAATATATCAATGGATTTCCATTTGTATGTGAGATACTAATCTTTTAAAATTATAGCAATTAGCAAATCAACAGACTCTGACTTAAACACTCTCAAAGAGCTAAATTTAGCATATTATGTCATATTTAAATTTATCTAGTCCATGAGAAAGAAAAAAAAACATATTTACATAGTTTCATTAATTTGCCTTGACCTGGAAGTAAATATTTTGTATTTACTTCCATAACATTTCCAGGCCTGGAAAAACATCTTAAATGTTTACTTTTGAAAATTGCCAGATATTTTCAGGTATTTTTATGACTGAGGAACTCTTTTAAAATTCCACTACTGGCTAAACACAATATAGCAACTATCAACATACACCGCTACACTAATAATCGTACTTATGCTAAACAAAGCTGCTGTTCACTACCTGTGTGGTGGCTAGTGAGCACAGAGTCAGTTCAAGCTTGCAGAGCAATGCTTTCCATGTGGCTCCAAGTAAATGGCGTACATGTAGGGTTTATTTGCAGGAGATAAAGGCATTAAGAAATGATTTTACAGGAACTCAGTGAGATGAAGAACTTGTGTCATGATCTATAACAGAGCTAGTGTGGCTCTCTGACCTGTACTCGCAGGGAGATTCTTCACTCATGACTTGAGCTTCGGGATCAGCGGTAGTTTCCTCCTTTTCCTTCACTGCAAAGAAAAAAATGCAAAAATGTTATTTATCATAAAATAGCATTATACTATTTTGGGAGATTTGATTGTAGTGAAATTACAACATGCACGGAGGATGCTTTGTGTACCGGTTTCTCAGTTGCTTTTGAAATTTGTTGCCTTGATATCATTTTAAAAATGACAATATGATATCCATTTGTTTTGCAAATGCTGAGCAAACATTCAATACTTCATATTCTCCAAATTTGGGAGAATATTTTCTATTTTGCTGTGTGGAAGCACATCAAGGACACTGACTGCCTTTTAGATAAACTACTTTGTGCTGAACTTGAATGTAAGACATGGCCTTACTGGAGAAAACATGAATTCTTTTCAGCTTGGTAAATTATAAATAACCTATATGTAAAGTATAGCTAACAGCCATAGTGATGTAAGAACAAAGTGTTTAAAATGGTCTAGAAATGCCTTAGGCTTTATTCCATAAGCTCCATAAGAGTTCTTATGCATTTTAATGCATGCAAGTGTCTGTTGCAATAATCCAGTCAGGACATAATTTGTTCTTGAATCCATTAAAAGCATTTCATATCGGTTAAATATACATGTGAAGAACAAAGGAAGACCAGTAGGAGCAGGTGAGGACAGGCCAATAAAGCTCACTGATCTCAGGTTATCTTTCTGACACTGCTAATAATAAGTCTATGGGTTGGTGCGACAGAGCCACACAACACAAAGCTAACTAAAGCACCAAGCTAAGGCGTAAACGTTGAGACCTGTGTGACCTCTGAAGCCGTTTGTGTCTTACCTGCGTACTTGCCGCCTTTGTTCTTGAGCACAAAACAGCCGATGAGGACAAGCAGAGTTAGTAATGCCACCATGCACA
The DNA here is from genome assembly GCF_012432095.1 of Onychostoma macrolepis. Classification (NCBI taxonomy): domain Eukaryota; kingdom Metazoa; phylum Chordata; class Actinopteri; order Cypriniformes; family Cyprinidae; genus Onychostoma; species Onychostoma macrolepis. Next base: position 22,039,700 of record NC_081177.1, on the reverse strand, counting down.
TCATCGCCACAAACCACTCCTGGGATGCCATGAGTTGTTTACTAGGCACTGCAAGGACAAGAGAGAGTTTTTGGAAAACAAATTTATTCATGTTGCCTTTTTTGGGTTAGAAGAACTCATTTCAAATGGCGTTTTTAAATATGGTTCCTGTGCCAAATTCTAATCTGGTTTGTCAAATGGGAACAATTAGAACACAAAAGAGTATTTAAATGGATCATGAACATTTTTAATTACTTGAAGTTTACTCCTTATAGCAAAAATAGTTCACTTCTGAACATTTGATGAATTGAACACATTTGCCACCAATTCTCTGGCATAAATGGCTCTTCTGTCTCAGAGGCTGTGGGTTTGCTGACAAAATGAAATGATCAGGAACCCAGTTGCAAATAAATTTCAGTCACTTGTCCGTGGCATTATCATTAGTTCTTCTGGTGTTTATGAATAACATTATCTACTCTACTTCCTCTGTATTACCTCGCACTGAATAGATGGGTCAAATACAGAGTAGGCATTGTTGACATGTAGATGTTGGCCGTTATGTACAAAGGTCTGTCTGTCTGATATCAGAAAGTTGCAGGTAACAAGCTGTTTTACAGTCTTCAATGACCTTACAGTCTTCAGGTCATTTATTCTAGAGGGGAATTTGAGTTTTGCTGAGATTTAGCTACTTGTGGTGAACTCTAATTCATCACGTGTCTCTTTTACTGCCTCTATTATTACAGTATTATTACTAGTTCAGCCAAAAATAAAAATTCTGTCATTAATTACTCAGCCTCATGTCGTTCCAAACCCACAAGACCTTCGTTCATCTTCAAAACACAAATTAAGATTTTTGATGAAATCCGAGAGCTTTCCGACCCTGACTAGAAAGAAACGCAACTACCACGTTCAAGGCCCAGAAAGGTAGTAAGGACAAGTCATTATTTTTGTTTTCTTTGCGCACAAAAAATATTCTCGTAGCTTCATAACATTACTGTTGAACCACTGGTGTCACATGGACTATTTTGACATTGTCCTTACTACCTTTCTGGGCCCTGAACAGTGTCGCTGTCTATGCAGGGTCAGAAAGCTCTTGGATTTCATCAAAAATATCTTCATTTGTGTTCAGAAGATGAAAAAAGGTCTTACGGGTTTGGAACGACATGAGGGTGAGTAATTAATGACAATTTTCATCTCCAGAGAACTATCCCTTTAACATTATGTAATTTATTAAAATATACAGTTTTTGTTACCATGATGTACTGTTGCGACTATTTTGTTGGGTAAAATTCTGGCAGCCACAGCTGCTGTTTTTTTCCCCCTGTAAATTTCACAGCTTTATTTTTACAGCACGTTCTATAAACCTACAATTGTGAAGTACAATATTTAAAAAAAACTGCTTGCTCAATGGAATGGGAGACCTTTTTTATATACCCTGGTATATAATACACCCACAGAAAGACTATTACATACTATACCATGTCAGTGATACCTCAAATGCTGTTCTACAGGCTAAATTCTCTAACTTCTCACCTTTCCTGGTCTTGAAAACCTCTTCAAAAATGCTAGGGACATCAACCCTGTGTGAAGCCTGCAGCCGGACTGTGTACACAGTTCCTGGGCTGAGCCCTTCAACAAGGTGGAAACCTTTAGATGTATTTAAAGCCTCTGAAAGCTGCCAGATACCATCACCTGAAGGAATAACCGAATAACCAGATAGTGTTAGCCCACAACCCAGCAGAAAGAGGTTATATCCATGATAGTGAAAAGCGACACTTTGAAAGGTTAGACAAGTTGTCAGAATAAGATTGATAAAAGGGCTGCAAATAAAAATCCAGAATGAATTTCATTATCAGCTGGTCTGGATTTTGGGCTGTTTTGCGATTTTTATAGTCAAACCGCAGATTTTGATACTGCTGAGTGAACTCTTTTAGCTCCTCAATAGCAAATTGTTAAGGAGTTTCTGTATTAATTATACACAGGTATTTTACACATATTTTGAATTATGCATTTCATTTCATTGCATTTTAAACCAAACTGAAAAGGTACTGATACATTTCTGCTAAGATATTATCCATTTTCTACAGATTTTTCCTTACGGCGTATGTTTCTACAACACACAGCTCATTTAACCATAATTCATTAAAACAATCTTAAATTTATTTAAAATCATTAATTGAACATTACGGGGAAAAAAAGATGGAATAATATATTTTCTTCAATATTATTTCTGTTTTGGTAATTTAAACTGTTAATTTCAAACTGAAAACCTTTAAATTGTCATGTAAATTGTAACCTTTATATTTGCATGTTTGCACACAATATTTACAGTACATTATACATATTTAAATTTGCACATCGATCAAAATGTTGAAAAGCCAATTAATGTAAGAAAGCATCATATTAATCGATTTAAAATAGTTCAAATAGTTTTTAATTGCAGCCCTCAATGATACTTTCCAAACTACGCTACAAATATGTCTACAATTTACACAATGCTGCAAACATTGGATCCTGACAGATCAGTTCGAAGAGTAAGATCCTTACTGTGATTCATTATGGCAACATAGAGTTGTGAATCAGAACGTTCTCCTATGGTTCTCCAGCTGATTCTTGCATAGGTGTCAGTTACAAAGGTGGATATGTTGAGCACAACTGAGAGAAATACATAGAGAAGGAGATATAGAACAAAAGACAGGAAAGGCTCTTGAAAGGTTAGTTCCTGCAAAAGAATCCAAGTATACCCTTAACCACAGGAATGTGTTACAGAAATAATACAGTGATAGAGAAATCTGAATGCAAACACTGTTAAAGTCAACATGAAACAGCTCTTTTGTAACATTTCAGAGTGAAAGAGGATATTTATTTTAGAAAAAAATATAAGGCAAGTTTTCATGTTGACTCTAAATGTCCATTTCACGTAAGTATGGAGTTATGAAAATGATTGTTTAGGTAGATGAATGGATGAATACCTAAGGTAGGAAAGGTGGTATTGACAAAGGGTATTGTGGTATTGTCTGTATTAGATGAGGTGAAAGAGAAAGGTTGCCCTGCAAGAGAGAGAGAGAGAGTTCAAACCACATTCATTTCCCTGTAGAATTGACTGCAGCAGTGGAAAATTTTAATGTCCCTGTCCAGACTGTCCAGAAGAAAAAAAAAAAAAGAAAAAAAAAAGCTTTTGCATGTCATGAAATCATTATTTATGGTGTCAAATCAACATGGATAGGAATTGTTTATATCAGGTTATATCAACCAGTGGGACTCAAAAAGGGCCCATGTGTCTGATAGGGTCATGGACAGCAGGGGAAAAAACAATGCTAAACGAAAATACTAAAATGCAAATAATCATTGATGGGACAGCAAAATAAATGGGCCTAACAAGGGAAAAGTACTGTCAAGGCTTGACAGTTACAAAATGTTGTTGTTTTTTTTGCATTTGTACTACGAGTATACAGCTGGTCTTTACAAAATGAACACCGTTGAGTGATATGTTCCTCTCAGCAGCGAGACCGGTTTTGTCAACCCTGATAAAGACAGCATGTATTTGCTGTCTTTAGCAGGGGTTCAGGGACAGTACTTCTGCCTCACAGAGGAGCTCTTAAAAGACAAAAGCAATTGCCAACAGCAACCAAGCTGAGGTAAACTTGAACCAGCTGTCACTATGTGGATTTCTGATGGAAGACTATGCTCGTTTTGCAGAATGTACACAATTATCTCCTTCACTGAATATGAATTATGCTGGGCCTTTTGAATTTCAACAACAATAACTGATGCTATTTATGTGACTAAAATTAGTGCTACAACTACTGACACTATTACTAGTATGACTAATGTTAAGACCTAAATATTTTTCCATGCTGTTATGGGTTTATGTAACTAATAACTTCATCTGGAGTTATTCTAGACATTAGTTAATGTACTAATTCATTTTTCAGTTCACAGAAATAGCTACAAATCTGCTGGTACATACTCAACTCAGAAGATGTCACCTCAGATGTTGACAGATCATCTTAAAAAGACAGTAGAGACATGTAAAAATGAAACAAATAAAAACAAGATAAATCACTTCAGGTTTTATGTCCATAAAGTTGACTTTTTACTGATAAATTAGCTTTAAATTCCATTTATCTGACTGAAAACGTCCGAAGGCATTTGAAATGCTTCAAAATGTTACATTTTCGAAATAGAAACTACTACTATGTAAGCTGCAATATGCTATAAACTACAGTATGTGATACATACAGCTCTCTGTAGAAGTTTCAGCTGAGACTGTAGAAACTTCAGGAAATGAATGTTCGGGCATTGTAACTAGTTCATGAGAAACAGAAGTTGGTTGAGAAGAAGACAGATCAGTTTAAACAAACCCATGGAGTATGAGAATATGAGCATAACAGAAAGAAATTCGTAACAAAATTGTGGCCTGGAGAAAAACTGTGACAATGATGCAAAATCAGTTATACAGTAAGTAAAAACACATCAGTAGGCAGTTGTTTTTACTAAGGCACCTCATTGATTGGTCAATGTATTGGTCGTTACACCCTTTTGTTCTTCAGATCACTGTGAGTTTTGCATTTTAGCAATAATCTAATCATTCTCCTTTATGCAACAAGATCTAGCCAACAGCAACTCAAAGTTCTGTAACTGCTGCTTAATCACTTTCGAACACCTTGCGGCTGTGCTAATTAGAACACAACTAACTTTGCTTGTATCAGATGTTTGTGTCTCAGCATGGGCACTTCAATTCAGATTCTGATACCAGATCCATTATAGCTCTTGGGACTCTGCTTATAGTTGCTGCCGGGCACACTTACATGCTTCAGAGACGGTGCCTCCTTCCTCACTGATAGCTGACCCGCAGCCCACCTGCGTGCACGCGCTCAGGTAGAACTTATACCAGTTGTCCTCCTGCAGATCACGCAAGACCCACTGTGTTGTATCTGGCGCACTGATGTTCACAGATTTCAGCTCACCCAGAGTCTTATTAACTACAAGAACAACAAGAAAATTAATGAGTTTTAAAAGATTTAAAACATTCAAAAGTGTGGGGTCAGTAAGGAGTTTTTAAAGAAAGTGATACTTTTATTCAGCAAGGATGCATTAGGTTAATCAAAAATGACAGAATTATTTCTATTTCAAATAAATGTATAGTTCAGTCAAGAAATGCTTCTGAGTAGGTGACTGGCACAATCTGCCAGTCGATCTCTATTTTCTGTCTACGCAACCTTATATATTACTGTCCAGCATGGTGACAATTTTCTTTAGCCTTCCTCCTCCCCAGCACCACTTGTCTACATCTGTCATGGGGTTCTTCCTACTTTACGTAATTAAAAATTATGGATTTATTATCATATCTAGTCAAATCAAAAACCTACTCCCTATCCTTATCAACAAAATGCTGTTAATTCAAGATTCAAGAAAGCATCGTCATGTTTGAAACAATGTTCTTCAAACTTTATGCTCATCAAGGAAATCTAAATAAAGACACTGTAGTACTTTTTCCACACTTTTGTTAAGCAGCACAACCTTTTTAAAAACCTGTGATTTATAATTAGAAATCAACAAATCAGCATATTAGAATGATTTCTGAAAGATCATGTGACACTGCAGACTGGTGTAATGATGCTGAAAATTCACCTTTGCCATCATAGGAAAAAAAAAACTACATTTTAAAATATATTATAATAGAAAACAGTTATTTTAAATTGTAGTATTATTTCACAACATTACTGTTTTTGACTGTATTTTTGTAATATAAAAATGCGGCCTCTGTGAACATAAAACTCTTCTTAAAAACATCTATAAAACATTAAACAATGTTATTGACCCCAAACTTGAAGTATATACACCAGAATATAGTACAGTTAAACACTGATTATATAAAATTCACTGAGACAGATGATGTAACATGAGATAAATCTATGAGAGTCATACTTGTCTGATATTGCAGCAAGTATCCCGTGAGAAAGCCGTTGGTTTCATGCGGAGGCGCCCACACCAGCGTGATGGAGTCTTTCTGAAAGTTTGTGGCTTTCAGGATGGGAGGTGGCTCAGGAACTGTGGGAAGATGTCAAGTGCTATACTGGTCAGTATGTACCTTAAATTAGGAATATAATTCAGTGCAAAAAAGTCTTTATTTGATAACCACCTACAATTTAGTTCAACTGCTGAAATAGCATTGCATTTCAATTAAGTCAATGTCATTCTTTTCACACTTCCTTTCTATGTTAATTAGTCTTATGTTCAGCAGTGCATTTGGGTGAATAACAAACTGTGTAAAATTCAACTGAATCTACACAAGAATTTAGCAAATGCCCAAACCACTGAATTTCAAAACGTGTCTACTGCCAAAGCATTCTTGCCTCCCTGTGGAGTTGTGAAAGAGATGGGACTGCTGCTGGGCCCATTCCCTTTCCGGTTAAAGACGTTGACAGTCAGGCTATATTCAGAGAATGGCTTCAGTCCCGGCACCATGGTGTGACTCCTGTTTCCAGGGATGGTGAGAGACTGGCTCTCTGAGGGAATTCTCTTAGAGGTCAACAGACTTTGAGTTTGCCACCAGTGCACCTGGGAGCAAGAGACGGAAAAAAGAGAAAGTGGGTGTTTATGAGGAGATATATACACTTATGGAAAATAAACCAAGAGTGAAAATAGAGGCAGAGAGAGAAAAAAGGCAATAAGAAAACACACAGTGGAATCTATTAAATGCTACAAACAGCTTGTTTGTTGCTGAATGACCATCAGCTTTTGTCCAGTACCACAGGACCTCTGAACCGGAGGGGTTGGGAACTCACAGTGTATCCTCCAAGATGGCCCCTCAAGGCGGATTGGGGCACCGGTGACCAGCTGACCCTCAGCAGCGAAGAGTTCAACACCTCCACAGATACGTCTTCGGGAGTCGCCAAGGGCACTGGAGAAGGCAACAGAACGCAGATCTGTTTAAGGCTAAACTTTCCTAACTGATGCAAGAGGGTAACAGCTCACAAATTCACATATACACAACCATTTCCTCAAGCAAGTAGAGCCACTGAGGAAAACAAACGGACTGTAATTAGATGACACACTGACTGTTTCCAGGAAAAGCGCACATGCTAACATGAAGCTATCCACAGAGACACGTGGGTACATAGGAAAGGCTCCTTCAGGGATGCAAACTCATCGGGCGTAAAAAAAAAAAAAAAAAAAGTGACAAAGATGCAACCCCCTTTAGCTTTAAAATATGGATTTACAGATATAGTGGATATAGGATATAGTGAAAAACTCAACCTAGACTATTTTACTTCAGTTGTCTCAGGCCACATTCACACTGTTTTTATGGAACCCATTTAATATTACTATACCATAATAATAATAATACAATTAAACCAATAAATACATTTATTACTACTGTATTGGAAAATAAAAATGAGTTGTTGTTGTAATACTGAATTACAGTGCTAATTTATTGTATGCCTTCATTTATTTGCTTTTAAACAATAACCCAAAGATTTTTTTTTTTTTTTTTTTTTTTAAACTGCTAAGAGAACTTTATTGATTTATAAACAGATTTATAAACAATTTTAATAACATATTTAGGAAGATGGTCGCATGTGTTGCATTTTAAAATGCACGTTATAAGCGACAAACTCACTCACTTGCAGAGATGTTCATGTGGGGCAGCATTTGCATTTTTAAGCACAGAAGCTACAGTAGGTCTTTTTTTGCTTTTACTTTTTTGACAACTCAAAAGTAGTGGTTCTCATTTCATCCCAATTTCAAAAACTCGTCGGATTTACATGAATCACACAAAGGACCTAAACTGGCTGAAAAAAAAAAAAAGGAATACAACTGCTTGATACTGGCAGTCCCTCAAAGGGATAGCTTTGTACCTTCTTTACCCATAAAGGCTGCATAGTAGTACCTTACAGTATAGTATGCACCCTTTAGAGGTAAAGAAGGTCCTCCTTTAGGGGTAATATGCACCCTTTAGGGGTAAAGAAGGTACAAAGCTGTTCCTTTGAGTGTACTGCCCCAGTGTACCCCTAAAGGTACAATTTTTGCACTTTTTTTTTTTTTTCTGAGAGTATTTTGGATTCAAAACAGCAATTATCACTGAAAAGTGTCAAGTTTGCATCCCTGCTCTTTGCAACAACTGCATGATAACTGTCAAGATCTACCTACAGCTAAAGCAACCATGTTTCTGTGTATCTACAGTGAGGCAGGAATATAACAGGGACAAAAGCAGCCCAACCTGTTGCATCATCCTCAAGACAATGCCAAATGTCGACTAGGGCATGAGATGGAAAAATATGAAAATGGAATAAAACAAAAGATAATCACATAAGTGCTTGGCAAAGAATGTGTCTGATCCCTAAAAGCACAATGTAAAAGCTCAGCAGAAATGACCGATGCTGGTAAAGAGTGGATTAGACCACTCTCCCAACTAATCTTCTAATCTTAAGTGTTTATTTTTGGCTAATCGTGGCAGTGACTGTGAGATGAATGCATTAACATGCTGTTTGACTCACGGTCTTCTCCAGAATAACCAGTCACCACTCTGGGCTCTGGTGCCCACCCGTGACGGTTGAAGGCCTGGATCTTGACCTCGTAGGGGACAAATGTTGGGGTGTCTCGCACCACAAATGAGTGTCTCTTCACCATCTGTTCTTTCCAACTGTCCTCGACACCCAGGAGCCTGTAGCTCAGTTTGTATTCCAGACCGGGACCGTTGTGCTCCACAGGCAAGAGAGGCTGGTGATTAAAGGGAAAAGTGGGTCAGTGCACTGCAAACATTACCGAGAATTTGGAAAGAATGGAAGAGTTCGAGAGACATTTGCTGATGGGTTTGCGAAATCTGGCGTGGGAACCTAGTTTCTGGGGTGCCTCGCTTGGCTTTCTTTCAGACTTGCAATATGAAGGAATTTTGACTCATAAATAGAGCATAAATTGGCTTGTGAAAGGAGATTTGCTCATATACTTGACTGCCAGTGCAAATTAAGTTGTTACTGCTTTAAAAATACAAAACACCAGACTTCTTAGGTGCTCCAGGAGCATTTAGTCTCCTTGCGTGAGAGTATTTGCTTCTAAACCATGCATATATGCATATGCGTTAAGGTTGTTTGACAATGCTGTTTGCATTTTATTACCTTCCAGCTGATGTCCATCTGATGTGGCAGGTGACCCTCAATCTTAATGTTTTCTGGGTTCCTGTCAGGAGCTGTACAAATGTGAATATGAATTATTTAACATCTGTCTCAGTCAATAATACCATTGCCCTCTAACACTGCCAATGTGTATCACACATAATGACGAGCATGCAGTCATTGATAGTCTGAGGCAGCGCTCGCTTAAAAGAGCATTAAAATTTATGGAGCTTTTATAGACATCTGTATAATTTTCTCAGGGTAAATCCCCACAAAGACACGCTTCAAACAAATCCAAGGTGAACCGAGGACAGCCTAGACGTTGGATGGTAACACATAACGAAAGCAAGTCTTCAAGGATCACAGGTATCCCTACCACAGGGAGGTGTCTTATATCTTTCGGAGGACATGCTGGGACGGCTTCTCCCAATAGCATTGACAGCGATGACTCTGAACTGGTAGTTAATGTGGCCGTAGAGCGTCAAGGGGGCTGAGAACTGGCTGCCTGCAACTCGTAGAAGCTCCTTCCACTTCTCTGGCTCCCAGTGGTTCTCTTCATACTGGATGATGAACTCTAGTCATAGGAACAGAGCGCAGCGGTCATTGAATATGCAGAGCGCACACTCTCAATACACTGTGGTTCGGCCCCAGTGGGAGCCCTCTTGAAATATTGTAGAGCAATGTTTGAGTACGAGCAACGTCCATGAAAACGACTTCAGAGGAATCTGCTTAAAGCAAAAGCCAGCTACAGAAGCAATGAAAATGGGTACCATTAAATATGAAGGGAACGCTAATGGAAGCGTTTTGCATTTGTTCTGTAACCCTGACAGTACAGTACTTTTATAAGATGTGTTTTACCTGTTATGGGACTGTTATGATCACTAGCGGCTGCCCATTGGAGCCTCACACTGCGGTCTTTCAGATCAGTGAGTGTCAGTTGAACCGGTGGATCTGGGACATCTGTGTGACATTTAGGACACAAACACTATAAACAAGCTTCATATCATAACTTTTCAAAGGGATAGTTCACCCAAAATTGAACATTTTGTCATCATTTAGTCACCCTCATGTTGTTTCAAACCTGTATGAGTTTCTTTCTTATGTTGAACATAAAAGAAGAATAATGCTGGTAATCAAACAGTTGATGGTCCCCATTGACTTCCATAGTATTTCTTTCACTGCTATGGAAGTCAATGGGGACCAACAACTGCTTGTTTCTTCAAAATTCTTCAAAATATCTTATTTTACATTCAACATAAGATAGAAACTTATATGGGTTTGGAACGACTTGAGGGTGAGTAAATGATGGCAAAATGTTCATTTTTGTGTGAACTATTCCTTCAAGACCATTCAACAGGGAATCAGAATCGCTTAAAGAAATAACTGGTGCAATAATGATCACACAGTCTACACAATATATTTTGTGTCTTCTGTACAATATTTGCAAAGATTGATATATTATTATTTGAATACTTTTCCAAGCAGGTTTATTATTGTGGTATTAAAGTAATATATAAACATAACAACAGAATCTAGTTGGCATTCATTCTGGCCTCAAAAGGTCCTTTAATCGTACCTAACACAGTTATGTATGCAGAAGCTGCATCTTGGTCCAGTGATGTTCGAACAACGCAGGTGTAATTCCCTTGATCACTGTGGCTCACATTGACAATCTGGAGAATTCCATCATCTGTGTAATAGCTGCAAATAACCCAAAATACAATATAAAATAACAGTTAGTTGATAGTTGATTGATAAAATGTTGTCAAATTAAAATTCATGAATTCCTAAATGAGACTCACAAATACGTTGTTCATGTAGTAGTTCCAAGTCTCTAAATGTCTTTCACAAAGTTCAAAGTATCTTACATTGTTTCAGATCTTGAATGAAATAAGCAATGTGCTTTCCAAGAATATTTATTCTAACTTTCTATGTTGGCATCAATAGTCAATGGTAAAACAAGGCAAGAAACAATGAGTCATTGACAAATAAGAGTGTCCAGGATGAAGAAAAAAAGTTGAAAAATATGTACCAAGTTCTTAGAAATGTATTATTCGTCTTTAATGTGGTTCTAAAAACTTTTACACTATTTCCAACTATATTTAAATGGAATGCCTCTAAAATGTGATGTAACCAAGTATAAATTAAAGTATAAAATAATAAAATATTTTACAATCATTGTTTTCAATGTAATCAGTATTTTTTTAAACTAAATAATCAGTAGGTTCTGTGGGAGTCGCACCACATGACCACAACCTACATTCTACAACATGATCTAACATTTTTTTTCATCATAAAAGGTCAAATAACCTGATATTTTACAAGTCTTATTGACTATGAATCACAGATGAACTTCAAAGCAAAATTCAAAGCAATCAATTCCCAAATTTCCAGGCAGACCGGGAAAAATAAAGTGGTTGAAGTTGCTATGCAGCCTTATAAAAATAGAAACCAGGCATCCGTCGAATGAAGCCACCACTTATAGTGCAGACAGCTCCATTGATTATAATGGAAGCGATCTAGTTTGTCTCAGGACGGTATAGACACATTGTCACAGGCGGATCTGTGGCTTTTGTTATGTTTGAAATGCCAAATAAAAGCTGTGCTAAATGTTGTCATGACAATCAATGCACATCTCTTTTATGTTCGCTAAGTGTTTTTCTCCAATTTTTTTAATTAATAAAAAATGATTTGCGGTTCGACTGGAACTAATCTGCGGCACAGAACTGAATCGTGGCCTGCTAATTGGTGACCTGAGGTAGAGATGCAAACATCATTTGCCTGGAAGCAGTCACAACAACAAAACACACTGCATTTACACAAAAGATCCTTTGGGCATCATATTCCAGCCAGTAGAAAAGAGGTTAAAGCTCCTGCTCATTAGCTGGAGTACCTTTTGATTTTCAAGAGGGACATTTCGCCCATAAGAGCTTACTATTACTGATAAAAGCTTACAATTACATCTAGCTCGGCTCTGTTACACGACTACAAAGTGTAAGTACTTAATCCATGATTCCAGCACTGATAGAACTATAAATAAAATGTCTGCACTTCAAAAATGTCATAGCTCATGCTAATCCTTCCTGTTTTGACAGCACAACCCTTTTTGAAAGCAGGATTTACTTAAATGGCTTCATTGAATTCAAAGTTGAACCATTAGGGACAATCTATCTCATCCTACTACTTAGGGAAAACAGGTCACCCACCCTTCAGAGAAGTTTGAGAGGATATTCATCCCATCTTTCATCCACAGGATCTCCAGCTCTCTTCTGAGGGTGGAATCGCACTCCACCTGGCACTCCAGCTCTGCCATTGATCCTTTTTTGACCTTCATGTCTTGAGGAGGTTCGACAATCCTCGTTGAATCTATCAACAGAAGACCTTTGGTTTCAGTAATGATCAGGAAGCAGAAAGCTTTTTGATTAAGGAAGATGGCTAACCTTTAATGAAAAGTTCAGTGGTGAGGCTCTCGGCGCCTTCGGAGTTGTTTGCCAAACATTTGTACTGGCCCATATCTTCCTCCTCGACTTTGTGAATCTGCAGGGAGCCATTCTTCAGGAGAGAATATCTCTCTCCATCTAGAGAGCCCTCTGGGTCTTCTCTTCTCCTACAAAACAAACATTGAACCCTTCAGAGTTCTTCTGAAATAAAGGCCCATGGGAAGGGCCTTTACTGAAATGACTACAGATGCTCTGTTGATAAAACCGAATCCAATGTAGCCTAGTTTTTTATTTTTTTTTACCATGACTTTCAAAATTGACCAAAGGTTTTTGAAAGGAAACTTTTCAAAGAAGAAAAGAGTATAAATACGTGTGCAAAAGGAGGATACCCTAGAGAGAACAGACATTTCAAAAGGCCTATAGATCTTGCAGTGTCTTTTCTCAATGTTTTGTCCCTTTTCCTTCACTTAATTCACTTGACCCTAGTGGGTCTCTGTACTGCTGTTATCAGGCACTCTGTGCCCAACAACTATCATTCACCCATAATCTGGAGACCAGCTACAGTAAAACCATGCTAAAAACCCTGTCAAAATCATTTAGTATACTTCTAATAAAAAATTAATTAAAATGTAATTTAAGAAGTATATTTTAAGGATGTTTAGCTAGATTTATTGGACAATAATACAGACAACAAACTTCTTTTTTTTTTTTTAGCCTTGTAGGCAGTTATATAAAAAATAATTACATTTATTAAAACAGAATGGATATGAAAAATCATGGTAATTATTCTGTACATATTATTTGAAATAGAAATCTTTTGTACATTCTGTGGTAATCATTATTATTAAGTGATGAAAACATTATCCCTAGATGTCTCATATCTTATCCCATGCTCTTCAAATTGCTCTTACACCCATCCCTCAAACAATGAATAATGGCAAAGTTTATTATTATTATTATTTAAAAAAATATATATATATTAAAATTCCTTAGAATCATCATAAATCTATGTGAAAACAAAATGTCAAAACTTTTGAATTGAATTGAATTGCATTTTATTAAATAATGTATTAATTTATTTACGGTAACACTTTATTTTAAGGTCTCTTAACTAGTTGCTTATTAGCATGCATATTACTAGAATATTAGCCATTTATTAGTACTAATTAAGCACATATTAATGCCTTATTCTACATGACCTTATTCTACATCCCTAATCCTACCCAATACCTAAACTTAACAACTACCTTACTAACTATTAATAAGCAGCCAATTAGGAATTTATTGAGGGAAAAGTCGTAGTTAATAGTGAATAAGTGTTCCCTATTCTAAAGTGTTACCTTATTTACTTTTAAACATGAAAATGTTTTAAATATGGTTAGCTGTGGAACACGCAAGACTCAGTTTACATTTATGTAATTAGCTTACATATACATTTTTATTCATGATTTGTCAATGATAAATGTATAAACCTGTTACTGTGCATTTAAAACGCATCCAGTTTATTTCATTTATGTATAATTGGCAAATATGCATCGCAATATGTTTATATTAGGTTAAAACAATGTAATACAAATCAATGGATATTTTATATGCAATTAAAATACATAAATCTTAACTATAGGCCTAAGTATTTTTTTTTTAAATTGATGGATAGGTACCATAAATTAACACATAATTTACACTCATGCACCGTGTCCTAACCAGGCGTGATGTGACAAGACTCCTGTGACAAGAAACTGAGCATGAAAATGGTGCATGACGCAACACAACCAAGCACAAAACAGCCAATCAGAGGTGTTATCTCTGTTTCACATGCACAACGCACTGAGCGAAAGAGCGTTAAACTACATTCAGTATCTTGTATTTTCATGACTATTTTCGGACAGCATGCTTTTAATGGTTTACATTTCATTTGTTTTATAATCTCTGATTCTTTTACAGTTAGTCTCTCCTCGTCCAAGTTTGATGTTTAATATACATGAATACGTTACTTCAGTCCCATGAGACTTCAGTGCGTACAAATAAAGAAACCAAGCGACCGACAAAATGTTGCATCGCTCGTTACTTGTCGCGTAGACCAAAACTCTGATTAACAGAAAAGAGACAGCTCACTTGTGGCTTATCATATTGCGTCTGGTTATGACACGGTGTTAAAATCGCAACGCTTGTTACCAAACTCACCAGTTAATGGTGGCAGGTGGTGAACTAAAGACTTTGCAGTCCATAATCACACTCTTGCCGAGCATGGTCGCATACTCCAGATAACTCGGCGTCAGAATCAAAGGGGGATGATCTGAGGGAAAGCCAGACCATTAGTCAAAACATTTGTGAGCACAGACAAACATCAAACAGCCAGAACAGCATATGGCTCACTTTCTGCGCTGTAGTTTGAAACCGAGGCACACTCCCGAAATCACAATTAAACTGTAAAAAAGCTATTAGCATATAAAAGAGCTTTCTTCTTCTGCCAGCTACAAACAAGAAACAGTGACCGAAGTAGTTCATAGACACACACTCATGCACACATTTCATGTTTTTCTTCTACGTCAATTACGAAGCAACAGCTGCTTAACCCTTAAGCCATTACATGTCAGCAAGAGCATCATATCATAATCAAAGGCAAGAAAACGTCAATGAGGACCACAAGCCTCTCTTCTGGTGCTATGATTAATTGATACATGTAAATTAGGTGGGTTGCGCATCAGTAGCGCTGACCTATTATTGCGCTCTGAAAATCACAATATGATATTCATCTTCTTCCAATTTACACAGGTAAGTGAAGTACTCACTCATGACAAGCACGTTAGTGTTGACAAGCAGGGTCCCGTACTTGTTGGAGACCTCACATTGGTACACGGCAGTGTCTTTCTGCTGCACTCCGCGGATCATTATTCTGTCATCAAGCACTTTGTAATTGGTAGAAGGAAAATCTGGGGAGAAAACAAACTTGAATTGGCACCCAAAGTGTTTAGGAGAGACTGGGGTTAGTTGTCACACGGGCTTTTACAGTACACTACCGTTCAAAAGTTTGAGGTCAGTAAGATCTGTAATGCTTTTGAATGTCTCTTTTTTGCTTACCACGGCTGCATTTATTTGGTCAGAAATACAGTAATATTGTGAAATATTTTTGCAATTTAAAATAACTGTTTTCTATTCGAATATTTTTTAAAACGTAATTTATTCCTGTTATGTAAAGCTGAATTTTCAGCATCATTACTAATCACTCTAATATGATGATTTACTGCTCAAGAAACATTTCTTATTATTATCAGTGAAAAAGTTGCAATGGAAATCGTTTGCACCATTATAAATGTTTTACTGTCTTAATTTTGAAATGGTAGTATCTTAATAAAATCTTACTGTTCACGTAAAATCACAAAAATGTTATATTTTTTGAGGGGCAATAACAGTGGAAATGTTCAACAGCCAAGACTAGAAATTATGCATCTATACACAAACTGACTTTTAAAAATAAACCCACTCTGATAAATTGAGTAAAAAAAAAAAATGTTGCAGCTAGCCCCGGTGTTGTCTATTTTGTAATATTTCACATCATTATAGCAGCAATAAACTTCTGAGGTACATATTTAGAAGATACATCATTGAGTGTTTTCATCTGCTGCTGAAATATCATTTTTACCAGAGCATGCAAATTGTGCATAAATACAGAGGTGGCCACATATTCACTGCTGTTTACAAATTCTAACGGAAAGGAACAACAGACTGTTCTCACAGCCAGTAATTGCACATTTGGCAGTGGCTTTGAGCCGACAAATTCAGTCAAATGGGCATGATAAGAGTGGGAGTGGAAGGGGTTTAACACACCATCAAGAGGCTGGCCATTTCTCTTCCAGGTGATTGTGGGTTGAGGTTTTCCTGTAGCAGAACACTTGATGTGGATGTCAGATCCAATCTCTGCTAACTGACTCTTCACTGGCTCCTCCTGCCAGCTGGGCGGCTCTGAGACACACAACATATGAATTGAATATGGATTAAAGCAACTTCCTATCTAGAGCAATACTGCCCCCCTGTGTTTATAAGTGATGTGACTTTAAATTTTGTCAAATAATTATGGTCATGCAGAATAAGGCATTCATTTATAAATAAGCTTCATATAAAAATAGTTCAGTTAAGTAACTTTAATTAATGCATTAGCTATACAGTACAGTGAGCAATATGTTTGTCACAGTATTTATAATCTGTCTTGATGTTAGTTATTAAAAATCCAGTTGTTCATTTTTAGCCAGTGTTATCTCAGGTCTTTAAATAATATTGATGTACAACTTTTGATTTTAATAATTATTAGTAAATGCTTTAGAGGTATATTTCCTTGTTTCATTGTTAGTTCATTGTTAGTAGTACGTGTAATGTTAACAACTGAAGTGTTACCAGTTATTCCTGTCAAACAGCTTTACTAACTAGAATAAATGGGAATCGTCAAATATCCAAATCAAATTCAGACTTAAGACCTTGTAAATGTTTGCATACCCTCCACAACAACTTGGAAATGATGCACAGCTTCATCAAGATCATTCTTGGCTTTGCACATGTATTTCCCTTCATCCTGATCTGTGACGTTTGGTATAGTCAGAAGCTTTCCATAGTTCTTGATTTGTGTACGCTTCGGTAAGTTGTCCCACATCTTGATCCATTCTATCGCCGGTGTAGGCCTGACAAAAGATCAAAATAAACCGCTGTCACTCTCCCCGTCAGTGGAAATGCATTGCCGCCATGTAGCGTTTATCAACCCAACATGGTTATAGAGAAGTGAACTCACAGTCCTGCTGCGATACACTCCAGCTCCAGCTCTTCTCCTTTTTTTAGGTATGTTGTTGAATGACTGGAGGGCACCAAAATGCTCGGCTTCCTCTTCTGAACTGAATGGGACAAATGATGGTAAATGGCCTCAACATGGATAAAAACAGAAACACACTTTCATGTCTGAACAAGAATAGACCAAAGCCTGAATAAAAATTCAAGATATATTCTCAGAGAACAGGCCATTATCTCACACAATTTTGAAAGTGACAGTAAGAAGTTACTTTGTCAAATTTTAATGATTCTTATAAAAGCACACAGCTCAAGAAAACTGAAGAAAACTCCAGAAATAGCTGACAAACTAGCAAGTGCTAAAGCCTTACAAAGCTTTAAACTTCTTGTGGCATAAAGTAAAGCCCTTACATAAATGCATGGTAATAAAAGCCACAAAAAATGGTTAAATGAAGATTTTTGCTTATTTAAACAGCACATTTCACAAAATATGTTACTCTGTGACTCACCACTCGTCATGTCATCATCCCCCTGGCCTAAAAATAAAGAAAGAAAGAAAAATAAGAAATTGAAAGAATTGAATTTTCAGCAAATTTAAATGGTAATATATAGCACATAAACAGTACATATATAGCATATAAACAATAAATACTATGTAACTGTACTCGGGATAAGTCAGGGTGGTCAACTAATCGTAAAACAACTGAATTGATTAGTTAGGTTTCGATTTTTAGATATATTTTAATATTCATATTATGCTATTAATATTAATTGCTATTAATAAACTACAAAGTTTGCCTCAATTAACTCCTAATTTGCTGCTTATTAATAGTTAGTGAGGTAGATTATTATTAATATTGGTAATACTTTATTTTAAGGACCAAACTTTTAAACTAGTTGCTTATTAGCATTTATATTTCTAGCATATTGGATTTTTATTAGTACTTATAAAGTACATATTAATGCTTTATTCTGCATGACCATATTTTAGCTCCCTTAATCACACCTCATACCTAAATTTAACAACTACCTTACTATTAATAAGCAGCAAAATAGGAGTTTATTGAGGGAAAAGCAGTTACTGTTAAATTATTACCATGCTAATCGCCACTATACAGCCATTTAAGCATTGATTTTGGAAGTAATCTAATACATTCAAAAATGTATTTAGACAATTAAAAAAAAAAAAATGTTATTGTTAAACTGCATACTTTGTTTATCCATTGCTATGCATCTCACAGTTTGTTTTTTTGTTTTGTTTGTTTTTTGTGTGTCACAGGAGCTGCAGTTTCATGACACTTTGTCAAGCTAAAAGCACTTTTTAAAACAAACTTGTCACATTCTGCTTTGCTTTTGTCCAGCTGTTCATGAAAGCAAGAATGTGTCCTACGTCACCCAAAACCAGCACAACAGGTCTTCATTGATATGGTGATTAGGTTAGTTGTGAAAATATGTATATACACACACTACAGACAACAATTCATTTTAAACTGTTTGGGGTCGGTAAGACTGTTTTAAGAAATAAATATTTTTATTCAGAAAGGAACTGATCAAAAGTGATAGTAAAGACCTTTTTAATGTTGCATGAATGCTGCTCTTTTGAATCCTGAAATATCTTTCCACAGAAGCAGCAGCAACTGTTTTCAGCATCGATAATAAAAAAAATGTGTCTCAAGCATTGAATCATCATATTAGAATGATTTCTGAAGGATCATGTGACACTGAAGACTGGAGTAATGGTGCTGAAAATTCAGCTTTGCATCACAGGAATAAATTACTTGTTAAAATATATTACAATAGAAAACAGTTATTTTAAATTATTTTAATATCTCTTTTTTTTTTACTAAATAAATGAAGCCTTGGTAAGCATAAGAGACTTTCAAAAACACTGAAAGATCTTACCGACCCTAAACCTTTGAAGGTTAGTGGAAAAAAACAATGTTCTGTTTCATTTGCTTTACATGCTATCATGTTTATGAGATTCTTGCCACATACTTGGCTTGACCTTCAGGATCATGCGGGGTTTCTGAACGATTGTGCGTATCCTGGAAAAGGAGGCAAAACAGCAGTAGTCATCGTGGCTATCTTCCACCAGTGTATTAGAGAAGTACAGATTCCCATTGAGGCCCATGGACACCCTCTCATTCTGCTCAATGTGTCGAAGATCTGAGAACAATACAGAGAGGAGGGTTAGATTAACATGAGCAACAGGACATCGGAGAGGGCAACCATCCAAACCGCCCAGAAACAGTCCCATCTGACAGACTGCACAGCAGATAACAGGCATCATGGGTAGAGCTTTGAATGCTCAGGCATTCTTGTTCCTCTCAAGAAGTGTAGGTGGCTCAACATGATTAAGCCGCCTCTTCAGCTCAAGAAGTGCAGACGTGTACAATAATAACGCTCATTGCTTTTTTTAATCAACTGTCTTGCTAGCTAGGATAAATATCTAAAACAAAAAAATGACATACAGTAAGTATTTCCTTAAAGTTAATGAAATTTAGAGAGGTCCATGCTTATAACAAGGAAAAAATAGATTTGCCAATGTGGGTTAAAAAATTAATTCAATCAGATAATTCAGGTTTATATTTCTCATCCTCACTAAACCCAAAGCTGATTAGATTTCATTAGATTACTCTGAAATCTAATATTTCTGTTCTTCTCAAGTAAATTTATCTTGTTTTAAGAAAGTTTTTATTTATTTAGGAAAACAAAACAAAAAGTAATATCAATTTGTTTCTTCTTTTTTCTTTGTCTATGTCTAATAATTAATCTAAATTAAAAATAATATAATTAAAGGGATGGTTCAACCAAAAAAAAAAAATTAATTTGCATTCTGTCATCCTCAAGTTGTTCCAAACCTTCATGAATTTCCTTCTTCTGTTGAACACAAAAGAAGATATTTATAAGACAGTTGCCGGTCCCAACTGACTTCCATATCATTTTTATATACAGGTGCTGGTCATATAATTAGAATATCATCAAAAACTTGATTTATTTCACTAATTCCATTCAAAAGGTGAAACTTGTATATTATATTCATTCATTACACACAGACTGATATATTTCAAATGTTTATTTCTTTTAATTTTGATGATTAGAGCTTACAGCTCATGAAAGTCAAAAATCAGTATCTCAAAATATTAGAATATTTACATTTGAGTTTGAATAAATGACCATCCCTACAGTATAAATTCCGGGTATCTCTTGTTCTTTGAAACCACAATACTGGAGAAGACTGCTGACTTGGCAATGATCCAGAAGACGAACATTGACACCCTCCACAAAGAGGGTAAGTCACAGAAGGTCATTACTGAAAGGTGTGGCTGTTTACAGAGTGCTGTATCAAAGCATATTAAATGCAAAGTTGACTGGAAGGAAGAATTTGGGTAGGAAAAGGTGCACAAGCAACAGGGATGACTGCAAGCTTGAGAATACAGTCAAGCAAAGCCGATTCAAACACTTGTGAGAGCTTCACAAGGAGAGAACTGAAGCTGGAGTCAGTGCATCAAGAGTCACCACGCTCAGACGTCTTCAGGAAAAGGGCTACCAAGCCACTTCTGAACCAGAGACAACGTCAGAAGCATCTTAACTGGGCTGTGGAGAAAAAGAACTGGACTGTTGCTCAGTGGTCCAAAGTCCTCTTTTCAGATGAAAGTAAATTTTACATTTCATTTGGAAATCAAGGTCCCAGAGTCTGGAGGAAGAGTGGAGAGGCACAGAATCCATGTTGCTTGAAGTCCAGTGTGAAGTTTCCACAGTCAGTGATGATTTGGGCTGCCATGTCATCTGCTGGTGTTGGTCCACTGTGTTTTCTGAAGTCCACAGTCAACGCAGCCATCTACCAGGAAATTTTAGAGCACTTCATGCTTCCTTCTGTTGACAAGCTTTATGGAGATGCAGATTTCATTTTGCAGCAGGACTTGGCACCTGCCCACACTGCCAAAGGTACCAAAAGCTGGTTCAATGACCATAGTGTTACTGTGCTTGACTGGCCAGCAAACTCGCCTGACCTGAACCCCATAGAGAATCTATGGGGTATTGTCAAGAGAAAGATGAGAGACACCAGACCTAACAATGCAGATGAGCTGAAGGCCACTATCAGAGCAACCTGGGCTCTCATAACACCTGAGCAGTGCCACAGACTGATCGACTCCATGCCACACCGCATTGCTGCAGTAATTCAGGCAAAAGGAGCCCCAACTAAGTATTGAGTGCTGTACATGCTCATACTTTTTATTTTCATACTTTTCAGTTGGCCAAGATTTCTAAAAATCCTTTCTTTGTATTGGTCTTAAGTAATATTCTAATATTTTGAGATACTGATTTTTGACTTTCATGAGCTGTGAGCTCTAATCATCAAAATTAAAAGAAATAAACATTTGAAATATATCAGTCTGTGTTTAATGAATGAATATAATATACAAGTTTCACTTTTTGAATGGAATTAGTGAAATAAATCAAGTTTTTGATGATATTCTAATTATATGACCAGCACCTGTATATATATATATATATACTATTGAAGTGAATAGCTACCGAAAACTGGTTTGGTTACCAGCATTCTTCCAAATATAGCATCTCAACTCATAACTCATTCAGGTTTGGAACAACATGAGGGTGAGTAAATGATGATAGAATTTTCATTTTTGAGTAAACTATGCCTTTAAAAATAATAAATTAAAAAAACATTTAGAAACCAAAATTCTCACTTTAGAATTTTGCATATTATTGGGCCTATATGCATATTATTGCATTTTGAATCAATTTTAATGTTTGGTTTTAATGGCATTTTGTTTACTTGTAAAGTTTTGTTCTGTTTTCAGGTCTGAGCTTTTGAGATTGACTGATTTATTGTTTTACTGGCTTGACGGAAAGAATCAAATTCTTTAAATGTCACATATTCACAGAATTCTTTACAAATTGCAACATGTAACGTTTATCATTGAAAGCCTGTTATTAGCGGAGGCGGTAGAACTCCAGTCTGGCGCCAGAAAAGATAGTTATATACAGTTGGTTGAAATATATGCATGCATCTGTTTATCCGTTTAGCCAAAAACAAGGAGATGACTGACATATCACAAACAATAATGTTTGCTGTAACAGCTGAGGAAATCTGAAGCAGTGATATTTTGGTATCATTACTATACTATTATATTTTCTGTTAATATTTTGAATTAGATTTTATTTGTATTAATTTTGTTGTATGTTTCAGTAACTTTTTTATGGTTTTAATTTTAGTTTTGGTCAACAATGACCCAGATCTGGGTGATATTCAGACTAAAAAGAAATTCACAGCATTAAAATGATCTGCTTGGATGCCTCTATTTGGCAAATGTTATGTGCAGGAAACTGATTTAAAGTGTTTTGAACTACCATTGGTCATCCAGTACAGCTGCCAAGGTGGAGTTCCTTGTGGCGGGTTACACTCCAAAACCACTGAATCGCCCTCTGTGACCACCACTGGCTCTGTCTTCTCTTTGGGAAACTTGGGTACCACTTTGAGCAAGCACAAAAACAACACAAATAAACTTTAAATTCATAGCAGTCACTTTCTTACTAAAGCATAAGACAGACAGCTAACTAGTGAAACTGTGAGTAAGATCAAGAGTAAAAACCAGTTGAGCAACTTCATTTTGGACATGCTTAAGGGTTCTGTGGAATATGCAAATTTCTTGGAACAGATCTGAGGAAATTCTACACACTAGAATTTCTAGATTTCTGCTATATTCATTTCATCAGCAGCAGCCGAGATAATGTGTAACAGGGGAGGGGATATATGAACTGTGACTTACTAGGCACAATGAATTCTGATTCTTCTGATATTGCAGTCCCGAGCTTGTTTGAGGCATAACATCTGTACTTTCCCTGGTATTTCACTTTCTCTTTAGTGTTGGGTATCATAAAGGTCCCACTGCTTTCTTCTTTAATGAGCCGAGGGTCTTTCTGCGGGTCGAAATCCATCCCATCTTTCGTCCAGCGGTACCTGTTCAATTAAAAACACACAACAGGCACCTATTAGGCATGCACATAAAAAAAAGAAAAGAAAACAAAAGTGAGAGAAAGGTTTCATGGATGCTAAAGGTTTTTCATGGAACCATGGATGCTCATAATTTTTTTTTCTTTTTCTTTTTTCTAATTTTAACTATTTTTGTATTATAGTTGGTGCATATGTTTCAACTCTCTTTCCGCACACCTCCTCTCACCAAATTCATAAATTACTGTATATCCATAAAACAATGTGTTTCTTTAGATGTGAATCTACAGTTAAAGTCTTGCTGACACTTATTAAATAATTTATTTTTTTTTTTTAAATAAAAAAAATAAACGTTAAAAAAGTTGGAATCCAAAACATAAATTCATCTTCACTGTGCAAATGTTATCTGCAATGTCTGTTTTACTCTGTGGGTGATTAAAAAAAAAAAAAAATGACAGAAAAAAAAAACTTATTCTTATTTTGAATTTTCAAATGTTGCACAAAGAAATGGCTAAGCTTCTTTCAGCCCATTAGAGGCAATTTCATTTGGATATTTCTTCAGTTTTTCTGACATCTTCTGACATCTCACTCACGTAGGTCTTGGGTTGCCTTTGGCTTCACACTTGAACAGGAAGTTCTCATCATACGGCAAGGTAATGAGAGAGCCTGAGGTCTGAGCGGTGATGGTCGGCAGCTGCTCCACTACAGGAAACATATCACAGGATAAAAGAGCTGTTGAGATGGTCATCTGTGCTAAAAAGGATGCTTGTTTCAGGAAGAGTTTACTGGATAATAACGTGTAATACTGTGGAATAATGATCATAGCCTCAAGTTGAAGTTGCATTAATAAGAACAAACACCTGAGAACAATTTAACTGTCCTGGCACTTACCGTGAGGAGGGAAATAAAGACCAAGGGCAGTGGAGAAGAAGGCCGACAGGAGCCCGACAATACGGCTCCTGAGCCCCCTCATCCCAGCCAGCAGATAAAGACAAGGGTGAAGGAAATGCAGAAAACGCCCTCACAGAGTTGTTCTTTTAGCAAGCGCTCTTCACTGACTCCTCCAAGGAAAAGATCTAAAGAGACATAAAAGAGTGCAAGAGTAAGAACAGAGAACAAATTGTAAAAAAAATCATTTACAGCAAAATTGAGAGGGGATTTGAAGAGCTGTTCGCTTTGAACCAGTAGTCTTAGGTGTTTTACAACATTTTGGATTTATAGCAGGTGAGATGCTTTTAAAACATTTTCACCTCAAGCAAAAGCAAGATTATATTGATGCAAATCATCATCGCAGTCTGCAATAAAATATAGGAACTGGGTCAATGATGTGACACTATTTTCCCCCTATAGCTATTAAATACATTAAACTTGCAATTCATATACAGTGACTTGAGTACACCTTTTCTATGATGAATGTTTTTCATTTCTGTATTAAAACTGATTTTGATATTTTGGGGGTACATAAAGCCATTTTTTTTTTTTTTCAAAGAAATAAAATTAACAAAACTGCTTCACGGTTAATCACTGCTATTTATTAATATTTAAATGCATTTGTCTGCAAAATCAAGTCATGTGGTGCAAAAAAAAAAAAAAAAATACAGAAAAATACTAACAGGAAACCTTCATTACTCATTGGTGTCAATAAGTTCCTAAAATATCAGAGAATTTGACCTTTTTAGGACAGGCTGAGGTCAGTTCAGGTTATAAAATGTCACGTGATAGACAGTCACTTGCTCCATTTCTAAATGAATCAGCCTATTGAACGAATCGGCTAAATTAATGACTCAGTGACTCACTCATGACTGACTCACTCAAGACAGTTACTTGCTGCCAGCTACTGTCCGTTTTCTTTTCATATTTAAATTTCATTTTTTAGCATTTCACATTTACATATTCAAAATGTTATTTTTAAAACACTATTCTCATAGCATGTTATGCAATTGTAATTGCAGTGTAAATGCATTTATGCATTACACATTTTATGCAAATTTACAATTCAGATGCAACCTCTATGGCACTTTTTCAGTGCAAAAAATAATTAAGCTGATACTAATTTCATTTGATTGGTAATAGCTCTATAATGCCTTATTATTAAAATTGAATTTATTGATTGTTTATTGACATTGTAAAAAAAAAAAAAAGATGTGTACATCTAATAAGGTTAGAAAAATGCCTTTATAAAGGTAAAAATGCCACTGAAAATCCATTCAAGGTTGCAAATATTAGGCTTTAAAGTTATTTTACTGGCGTTAACCATGCAGCAATTGCACAGAATATAAAGAATCTGAAAAGCTTTGTGTGTCAGCTGTCCATGACATGCCTAAACCAGCCAAGGTATGAGCTCAAAAACTCAACAAAATACTGCCTCATTATCATTAACAAACTCCCAGAAAATAGCCAGATATCATTTATTTATAGTCACATGTAATCAAGGTGTATGGAAAATATGTTAGAAAGTTTAATATGTGCAGCTTCAAAAAAAAAAAAGCTTCAGAAAAATGTTTTGCATGTGCAAAGTCAAGACACTAAAGGTCGCAAGGCTATCAGCTGAGAAAAGAATTTGACGTTGTTTATTTCGCTGACTCGTGTGCGTTGTTTGCCTTCATGCCTCCATGAAGGCTGATGAACCGTGAGCACGCTTGTGCTGCAGGCTCATTCCACACATAATCGTTTACACTCACAAGCTGCAAAGAGTCAAGCCGCCTCCACAAATTGCCAGCATCAACCTCAGATTAACTCTCCTCATCCAGGAGTGGCCAGAGGTGATCGATTGTCTCACTCTCGCCCCTAGCTCATAATTTGGAGGCTGGGTGGATAAGTCTTCCCCTGTCTCACGAAGAGCAAACAAAAAACCTGGATGGACTCAAGGAATCAGCACACTAATTGCACTGATAACTGTGATGCCCTGAAATGCTGAAATTTTGCACAAAAGGAAATTGTGTCTTCAGAATGATAGTTTAAAAGGGACAAGTGAAATTATATAAAACTGTGATGGTTGATATCGAGATGAATGAGAATTTTAGTCAAAGATAGTCATCCATCTTGTGCATGTTTACATAGAAAAACAAGTAAACAAAAATGCAGAGAGACTAGGCCCTGTGTCAATGGCCCTTATAAGCTTAGTTGAATATTTATTAAATACTGTAATAAATTATTATGCAGTAACATGTGTTTGTAAGACATATTAATGTAGTTATCTGTTTTAAAAAAAGTTTTAGATATCACAATTTTAGGCAGCTATATTGCGTTATTAACTGAAATCACATATATTTTCAGAAAAAGTCTGGCTTCATGGTTTTTCAGTAGCTTTCATAAATGAAAAGATATTATTTGGGATATAAAGACCATGTTGGAAGGGTGGAAAGCTGTCTGAAAAAAAAAAAAAAAAAGTGACGTGACGTGACGTGTCCAAGTATGGTGACCCATACTCGGAATTTGTGCTCTGCATTTAACCCATCCAAAGTGCACACACACAGCAGTGAACACACACACACCGTGAACACACACCCAGAGCAGTGGGCAGCCATTTATGCTGCGGCGCCCAGGGAGCAGCTGGGGGTTCGGTGCATTGCTCAAGGGCACCTCAGTCATGGAAGAGAGCACTGTACATTCACTCCTCCCACCTACAATCCCTGCCGGACCTGAGACTCGAACTCGCAAACCTTTGGGTTACGACTCTCTAACCATCAGGCCACGACTGCCCCTATGAAAGGACCCACTATGGTCAAAATGCCTCTAAAATTATTTCAGAACATGTATAAATTGACAGATAATAAAAACATATACGGTAATTAATAAAATTTGGATGTAAAGGATGAAGATACAGAACATGGAGATTAATTTGCAAAATTAGTAAAATAGCTACTATCCAAGACGTGTATTGTACACGATTTTTCATAAAATCCTTAAGGTTATGAAATGGCAAACAGGATTACATTGGTGCACTATTTCCTGAGATAGTTATTTTAATAAGTACACTACCATGCAAAAGTCTGGGGTTGGAAAGTTTTTACAGTGAAACAGCAATACTACGAAATTTGAATATATTTTGAAATAAATTTTGTAATTTATACCATGATGACAAAGCTAAATTTTCAGCATCATTACTGATCCTTCAGAAATCATGCTAATATTATGATTTGCTGCTCAAGAAACATTTCTGATTATTATCAATGTCGAAAACAGTTGTGCTGCTTAATATTTTGGTAGAAACCATGATATTTTTGGATTAGCCAAATGTGTTGAACAGTAGTTGATTCTTCAGTGTTGCAAAAAAAAAAAAAATGTATTTACAGTTTCTTTTTGTAAAAAAAAAATTAATCAATCTTCCAAAAATAATAATAATAATATATATATATATATATATATATATATATATATATATATATATATATATATATATATATATATATACTCAATATATTTAAAGAGCCTCAAATGTTGTTGCTAGTCAATTAAATCTGTATCTTAAAGATTGCAGATCCTCACAAGTGCCTGATGCTTCTCATAACAACATGGAGTAAACTTCTGACACCACTGACAAACACAAAACCACTGAGATCTTTAATTCTGGCAAACAAATGTCACATTTATCAACTGCAACAGCATAACTGATCCAAATACATCCACTTCAAATCATACTGTAATTATTTACAGATCTATTTCAAATGAACAAATTAAAAACAACACGTGCAGCAAGTTAATCAAACAATGAACCTGAGGAAGACAAACTCACTGAAGCACATGACTGCATATTTCATCCATTAATCCTAGAGGATGAATACAGAAAGATACCACAGACTAACATCAGAGAAAACTGCTGAGGCTTACAGGTACATCTTTCTCATTTGCTTCACTGTCACCACACACTTTAACCATTAAACAAACAGCCAACTAAACAGAACAAGGAAACTCTGCTTACTTACAAGTACACACTCACACACATGCAGTCAAGACAGTAATTCCCAGAGGTGGCAGTGATAGCATTAAACAGCATTCAGACTGAGCATCCAAACTCTCAGCATGCTCTTCAAATTCCTACAGAGAGAGAGAGAGAGCGAGAGAGAGAGTCCGAAAACATGCACTCCAGCAAAGCACTAAAGGGGATCCAGTGAGGAGACATATGTCGGCAAAGCCTCTCACCGGGATAGGAGGTTTGCTAAACCTTTAACAAAGATCCAAATAAAGCCTGATCCGCCGAGCTATTCACAAACCATTAAAGAATAGTGTGGAAAGTGCTGGAATTCCTGCCTACACAACTCAACTCATCAGAACAACCTTGACATGAAAACACAGCAGTCTGGAGAGACGTTGCCACTGAGCTATTTGACTGAAAAACAAACCTTGAAATCATTTTATCCTCCTATAATCATTCATAAACACAAAAGTATGGTTTGATGAGCAGTCAAGTAGGAAACTGCTTTGATTAGTGATAGTAGCATGCAGTGTGTCAACAGTGAAAATCCTCTTAGTATAATGAAGACTATTGTCTTAATTCCTAATGCTGTCTTATAGGGTCGGCGGATGCATGCCGGTTGCATTGTGCCGAGACACAACACACAATTGCTTGTTGATAAAACACAGCTTGTGTTGAAATCACAATCATATAAGGCAATTTTTATGTTTATGCTCAATTTGATGACTAGTGAGTGGAGTATAATGATTTTTTTAGTGCTTTGTGTCATTTTGTGGTCTGCTCGACCTGCCTATTGCACTTAATGCTTTCTACCACCATATGGCATGTAGAAAGTACAAACAAAGCCTTAATAACAAAGTGAAGGACACACTCACTATGTCTCGGTACAGCTGAACATACATAATGCAACAACACATGATTCCAGACTGAGACAAATACACACAAAGCAAGCAAAGTATAAACAGTGGACACAAAGTTCTATACGTTTTGCATGTAATGTGTACACCGCAATGTAAACGTTATATAAATGCACTTTACAACTAGCAATGCTGACATAAGCTGTTTGAGTAACAAGCAGGGGAAACGATTGTCTGGTAAGAGTTCAATAAACAAAAAGTTAATAAAGAGTAGCCTAACTTATGTTTTAGATACAAAATTGCCAGTTATCTTGTTTTTGCACCGTCGGTGAACGTTGTTCAAAATGGAGCAACAGTGGAAAAGTTGGATTGCGTGGTAGTGGTGTTTAATTTCTAAATGATTCAGTGTTCTTTATCAAATCAGTCGAGTAAACGATTCAAATTATTCAGTCATAGAATTTAATACTTTTAATACTTTTAAAAATTATTATATTCAACAAAGACACATTAATTTGATCAAAAGTGACAGTAACAGTAATGACTTTTATATATATCCAATCAATGCTGTAAAAAAAAAAAAAAAACATCAAAGAATCCTGAAAAATCAATCGATCAATCAACAGTTTCCACAATAAAGAAATAATACAAATTAAGGAGCACGACTGTTTTCAACATTGATAATAATATGAAACTTTCCTTGAGCAGCAAATCATAATATGAGAATCATGTGACACTGAAGACTGGAGTAATGATGCTGAAAATTCAGCTTTGAATCAGAGAAATAAATTACATGTTAAAATATACCAGAATATTAGGTATATAGGACTTATCTACTCTAAGTTTAACCTCAAACTGTTTTGAGGTTTATAGATGTTGCCTCCAACAGGACATCATTTAACGATTAGCAGATGCTCAAGATACACATAATGAGTCATATGTTCCTAAATTAAGCCATGTCTCTCATTAAGTGGCCAGCTAGCCTATATTGTGCCAGGACACTGCCTCTAAATTCCAAAGACTTGTCAACTTCAACATGCTCATAGCATGCCAGTGTCACTGCAAACAAAACACAGCCTGCTGCGACAGCTGCCTTTTGACCTTTGTCTGGAGCAATCACACTCATTAATCCATCATGATTCACGATACTACAAATGTAACTCTTTATCTTTACACCGGAGGTTTTACGACATCATTAAAATATTTAGACAACACTAACAAAGATTTAAAAATGCCAGAGAGGAAGTAAAGACAATCCAAGCGGCCTAGAAAGACAACTAATAAGCCCTGACACAGTAACATTCATTCACGCTAGATGCCACAACATAAAAGCACCTGTAATTAGAAGCATGTATGTCAGCCCACAGATGGCCTGTACGTAAGTCTTACAACCGCAGTCTTAGAGTTACATTAGGACACCTGTCACATATGAAACCAATTTTGTGAGATTCGTCATGTTGTGATTATTTGTGTTGGCTGGTTTCGCATGTGAAAACTTTGAGGCTTTTGGACAAGTCACAACTCATACACACATTCCCACTCTCTCTTTTCCATTTCCTCTCTCTTTCTCACTAATATACAGTATATGAACAAGCTACAATTAAAAATTTACACTACTGTTCAAAAATTGGGGGCAGTTTTTTTTTAAGTTTTAAAGTTTGCTCACCAAGGTTGCATTTATTTGATCAAAAATACAGTAAAAACAGTAAGAATGTGAAATATTGTTGCAATTTAAAATAACTGTTTTGTATTTTATTATATTTAAAAAATGTAATTTATTCCTGTGAGGCAAAACTGAATTTTCAGCATCATTACTCTAGTCTTCAGTGTTACATGATCCTTCAGAAATCATTCTAATATGATGATCTG
The DNA here is from genome assembly GCF_012432095.1 of Onychostoma macrolepis. Classification (NCBI taxonomy): domain Eukaryota; kingdom Metazoa; phylum Chordata; class Actinopteri; order Cypriniformes; family Cyprinidae; genus Onychostoma; species Onychostoma macrolepis. Next base: position 22,008,774 of record NC_081177.1, on the reverse strand, counting down.
CTGCTCAAAAAGAACAGATTTTATCTGAAATAGAATATTTTGTAACATTATGTTTTTACTGTCATTTTGACCAATCTAATGCATCCTTGCTGAATAAAATGATTAATTAATCTTTTTTTTTTTTTTTTAAGATAAGCGTGCTTTTCAATCAAAATATTTTACCAACAAGATTTAAATGCTAAAAAAAAAACTACTGTTTAATATGAACACATATATAATACTATAACATTTTCCAGATGTAAAATCATTAGTGGATCATGTCATCATATGCCTTACATATTCAAATACTTTTGAGGCTACTGTATGCACACAAATGCAAACAAATCAAAACTAATTATCAGACCTTACTGATATTGTCATCAAATGTCAAAGCAGATCAGTCACGAATCCTGCATGCAGATCAAAATGTAACAGCATTCCTTCTGAGACAGGACAGTGTTGAAATGCACACATGTGTGTATGTGCAAGAAACATGTTATTTGCATGTTGAAACATGCAAATGACTTCTATGTCAGCTTCCAAGCATTTTTTTAGTTTATAGTTTTACATTCTTTCCCCATTAATATAATCAGCATGTGCATGTTTGCTACCAAAATTCCAAAGTTACACTGTCATACCATACGTTTTATAGCATGCTCATCGTAAAGGAAGAAATTACACCAAAAGAGACACTATCTGTATAGTAAGCAGTAAAATAACAGTTCCACAAAATGCCTAAGATGCAAAACAGACAGATCCAATTACCTTCAGATATCCTCGTTCTCTCACACACTATGGTCCCTCTGACCTGCACCGATACAGTCAGACCAAACAAGCATGAACTCCACTCGCTGGAGCACAAACACTCATGTACATTATAACAAACCTCTGACAGCTCACGGAAAGCTAGAACCAGTAATACCAGAAGTAGGGAGGTGACTCCAGGGCTAACAAACACAGAGGCATGGCAAGTCAATGGGAAGCGTGTGGCTACCTATCCTATTTCCAGAAAAAACATTTCAAAAGAATATCATTGAATCACGATAAGCTATAGTGGCTTACATAATAGGGAAGCATTTGGACTACAAGTCCATTTAATTCATTTTAATTCAGTCTGACATGACCAATGGGACTTTATGCAAAGACATTAATGTCTTTCTTCATCTTATAATGGAGTTAATGTTTAAATGTCGGGATAGGAGACCAAACATCCCAGTTTCATGAGGTGTGTCCCATTATCCAGTCAATTCGCTAAATCCTTTCATTATTAAACATTTTCCAGATGTTAGACTCATTAACCTAATCGCTGTCCTTGTAAATATAATAATATTGCAGAGAACACAGTAAAGTAATAAATAAAAATAAGTTGTAATAAATGAAAGTTACAGAAAATTACTGAAATATTTAACTAACATTTTTCAATTAAACTTTAGTTTGAAAATATTACAAGTAATTAAATAATAATATATTAAAATAATTTAATCAAGTTTATTTCATTATTATATTGGGAAATAGTTGTTAAAAGTTAAAATAATTATGAAATGTATGCCTAACATAAGAAGAAAAAAAATCAACATCAATAAAGATGTACACTGCAGGTTGGAACCTGCGATACTCACATGAGCACCACAGCAGAATGCGTCTTAAGCATATGAATGAAAAAAACTAAATGCTGATGCCAACATGGCTGAGTGCCATTTATTCATGCTCATAAAACATGAACAAAACAATGCCAGATAACAGAAGATCGTTCCATGAACCATGATCTTACAGTAAATGCGGGTTCACTTGAATGGCAAAGCTTGTGAGGATTACGGTGTGTTTTGTGTTAAATTATTGGCTGCTGAGAGTCAACAGAACTGAAAATATTAAGAAGCCATTTAAAAATGCATTTATACGATTTTATATATTTTTTCTGCTTAGTTTGTCATTGCATTTAAATATATACATTTTTAATTTTTTTAAATCCTATATTATAATTATAAAAAAACATTTATAAATGTAATAGTTATTTTTTATACTATTTAATAAATTTAAAAAGTCTGTTTCATTTTAAGTACTTTTTCTACATACCATTTACTGTAGTACTGTGTTAAATTTGGATACTAAAGCAAAACCACTTTTGAAAACTGCTATGCTACATTACAGTTCCAACAGCACAATTAAAACTGCCTGTGATGGTCTGTATTACTTCGCTGTATTGGTCCATGTGTTATTTCTCCCAAATGGCCAGACCTGCTGCCATTTTTGCACATCTTTCCATTCACATACAGTTTAGTCAACACAGCATTTTTAATGCTAACTGCAAAATTTTGTAAAATGCATCAAGCATTTCTGTCAGCAAGCAATCGTTTAGGATGGCAGGATGGAGAGAGATGATGGGGCGAGAAAGAAGGAGAGAGGAGGGGAAGGAGCTCTTAATCTGTGCCTCACAGCAACGCAGTGAAAGTTGGGAAGTATCTGGGACAGACAGGAAGAGAGTGACGGAACCTCCCATTCATCTCGCTACCATTCAGAAACATCCTGGGCTGTCAGCACTCCTGCACAGCACCTTGTCTGCTTTAATCATTTTAATAACACACAGCCAGAGAAGAGAAGACTCTCTTATGCAACTACTGCCACATTTCCATACTATTGTATGCAAGTTCACATTAAGATGCAGAGATATTATAATCTCAGTCTTGGTAGAGGAAAAAAAAGACACCTAAAAATGAGATACTACCCTGAGGTAGGGCAATGCTAAGTCTGATTTTATTCATAAGTTAAATGATGTTAGTTTATGAAATGTGTGGTAATAAAATCCTTACTGCAAAATACATGTAATTCATTGATATTATAGACCTTTCCCAAATGCACAAAACTGCAAAAAACTAAGGTTTGCTTTAGGAGATTTGGAAGGGCTAATTAAAGGAATAGTTCACCCTTTTACTTCTGGACAAAATATGAGTCCATAATACATAATAATGCTTCTTGAAAAGTCCATACACTGTTGTCCTCTCACATCAAAATCCACCAACATATTTCTTTAGAACTGAGTTAAACTGTTTTTGCTTTTAAATGGTGCTTGATTTGTGCATATGTCTCTCCCGATTCAGATTAGATGACTTTTTCATTGGATAAAGCAATATTATGGATAGATGTGTTTCTTCGGGTTTCAAATGATGGACTGGAGTCGTGTGGATTACTTGTGGATTATTGTGATGTTTTTATCAGCAGTTTGGACTCTCATTCTGACGGCACCCATTCACTGCAGAGGATCCATTGGTGAACAAGTGATGTAATGCTAAATTTCACCAAATCTGTTCCCATGAAGTTTGAATTTTCATCAAATTTTCATTTTTGGGTGAACTATCCAACAACAAAACTTCATTTATGATATAAACACGAATATATTAATGACAAGCACTTTTCACGTTCCTGAGCATGCATTCACTACAAGGTGGAAATTGTCCAGATATAATATTTTTCAATCTGATTTGGCCTATTTCCAAATATAATTAGTATCAGATTTAGTCGGATTAAATATGTAAATAAATAAACAGAATAAGACTACTGTTTTAATGTAGCTTCTAAAAAACAATAAGTATGTGAAGAAATCACAAGAAAGGAACTTTAATTAATAATGGGCCAGATACTTTGATTTGAAGATAGACACACGTTACTTAGAGATAAGAATGTAAACTGTGAAAGCAGAAATATCAGATCTGGCTTGAGGTTATGAAACCTGACTCTTTAAAAGAAACTCTTAGTTTTATTTCTTCATTTGATGGGTCTGCACTGTCTGTGTACACAAAACAAGACTATGACTGAGAAATGAACGTTTTGTGTGGATCAGGAGGCCAGATTCAGATCTCATAAACATTTGGTTCATTTCTCAAATATAAAGGAGTACAGGTGATAAGAATGGGCCTTTCAAAGGATCCTCCAGGACTAAGTTCCAGAGAAGCTGTTGTGTTGTGCTGGTGTGTTTCAGATAAGAGTGCTATATACAGAGAGAACAAAAAGAACTTGCGTGTTAGCTTTGAACTCAAAGCTCCTTGTTCTATGATGGAATTAAGATCATCAGCTGTAAAAATCTGGATGCCAGCATTCTGCCCCAACTTGCTAAGCATTTCGTTCTTGATTTATCCCAAACATTAATTTTTTTTTTTAAATTATTATCTTCACAACATGTTATGACGGAACCCCGTAGCAGATAAACAGGAAACCACTGCCTATCAATCAAATTCACGCAAGACTCAAGAGTTAAAACCAGATGTGTCTCCACAACACTGAAGACAACGATAAATTCAGTACATAAAATATTTTAATATGGTATGCATTATGTTCTAGCCAGGGAATTTCCACTTTTTTTAATATTAAATAGCCCCAATAACAACAATAAAAGTCTTATCAAAATAGAAATATGACAATGTAGAAAAAAGAATGTTAAAGCAAAGATTACTGAAGTATAGGGTTTCAAAATTTCACTTAAAATTTGAATGTTTAATTGAATGTGTTACTTGCTGTGTCTTTGTAATTATAACATTATTACACAGAGTATTTCAAATAATAATAATAATAATAATAATAATAATAATTTCTGCTCTAATTAAAGAGTAATTCTTTTATGAACTGATATATTCAAACATTTAGAATTCAATTATTAAAAACTCAATATTAAAATTATTAATATTGTGCATTCTTTTTCTTGGCCTCTCATAATTATATTTAATTCTATAAACGCTTGGAAATTAATAAATAACTGCATTAATATAATTGTGCAACATTAACTATAAAATTCCCATTTTTGCAGTTTCTTTCTGGTTTAGAATTGACACGTGAGTTGCTATATAGTAATTTCATATAAATTCCAGAAATACCTTCGGAGTCTTAAAAATACCTATAATGACCAAAAAATAGCATATTATTGAAGCCCAAACAACAATGCAGTTTGATGTAGTTTCTCTGACTAGAAGAAAAGGAAATTGTGTGCTACAACCTACCGTAAAGGGTTAATGCTGATTAACCACAGGATTATCGTTTAGTGACTTCTCTACTAAAAGCAACTACTAAAACTCCCTTGCACCATTATAACCTTCAAGCACTTAAGAAATAGAGCTGCATTTCCTTGTCTCTGCCAAAGGTGTTTAGGTGCCTGTTTACCAGGGGCCACTAGGGCCAGTCTATGTCAGGGCCTTGTTGGCCACTGGCTGCCTGCACTAATGGCTGTCTATGTGAGGAATTACACCATGCCATGACATGGGAACTCCTTGAAAATGTGTCGGGAACCAGCCGCATTAGCATTTTGGAAACGAATGAATGAGTGTGTTTGTTCTAGTCTGGGTGGTTTGCTGAAAGACCCCATTAACAACAGGTCTAGAAGGACTGCAGTGTGTCAGGTCAGACCCAAAGTGAACAGAGAGAGGGGGAGAGAAAAGAAAGAAAACAAAGCAAGTAAGCAGGATGAATAGAGAAGGAGATGCTGATGAAGGTGTTAAGTTTAAACAATCACTTAAAATAGAGCCATAAAAGTTAGAAGCCAAATTTACCCCATCTATTCGGTAATAAAGTAAACAGTCAGCAAATTAAAAAGAATAAGAAACTAATTACAAGCAATAGGACAAAAAAAAAAACTACAGTAGAACATATAAGAAACGCTAGTATATACATTGTATGAAGTAATTAAATGTATAAAACACTGAATATTCTTCACTGTGTAAATTACATATATATATTTCTCCTTATTAAAGTTACAAAAGTGATTTAGTCAAGAGCAGTGACACATTTTCTCTCTTTTGTTATCTGATTAACATGAATGGCAGACTACAGGAATATTAGACTGCTGTCACTTTAAGAGCTGCCCGGATCCAATATACTGTTACAAATGTGCTTTCTTTCTCAGCTGTTTGCTTTCACTTAAGCCTAAATTACTGTGTGTATAAGGATACTTGCAAAGACTGGCATTTTGACAAAGACAGTGCACGTATATAGCAAAATGAGTTCTCTTTCGCTGCTGATTGCATTGCATCAACTTCTTTTTAAACTGCGGGTTAGGGTTAGGGCTGCTTAAAAGCACTTGCAAACAGTTTTCCGTTTCATGACTGCTTTTGTGGCTGTGGTTTTCGTGATCATGTAGCAGAGCAACGTCACATGAGCGTTGAACCGCGATAGAGATGATAATCCAAAAACACCGGTTGACCAATTTCTACCAGTTAACGTTCGTGTCTAACGTTATGTCGTCCACCCCTACTCAAAAGAAATGAAAACTTATTGAAAAAGTTGTTTTCTAAAAGTGATTTTACATGGAGCTGGGGCCCGTTTCAGAAAGGAGGTTAAGTGAAAACTCTGAGTATATTAACCCTGAAATAAGGGAAACTCTGGGTTTTCCGTTTCAAAATGGGAGGTTTTTCAATCAGTGTTGCCAGATTGAATGGAAGATTTCCAGCCCAAAAGCTCACAAAAACCTGCCCAAAAACCGCCCAAAACTTTAAATGTCTATGTTTAAAATAATGTGATCGAATGTAAATCAAGGTTGATAAGAACCATTTTTAACTCCTTATAACGAAATAATGACGACAAAATAATATAAATATAATGCTAGATAAATTTCCCATGGATCAAATCGGGGCAAATACATTAAAGAGAACTACCAAATATGATTAAAATATGCAAGCAGACACTGTCAAAACGTCAATCAAGAAATGAACCGATACCCTCAAAAAACACATGCATCATTTTCAATACAAGTAAGAATTTAAATGCAAAAAAAGTGCCCAGTAGTGATCAGAATAAGCAACGTAATTCTAGCCTAGGTATTTCACACTCCTTCATGCACACACCATGACAGTCAAAACTGTGTCATTCTGTATGATAATCCAACAATAAAAAAATTTAACAACAATAATGCTCTTACCTTCGTGTCGCTAATTTCACACAGAACTAAGTCTTTGTGAAGTTCATATTGAAAATAATATAGAACTTTGCACAGTCAAAACAAGTCCAGCAGCTTTAAAGGATATACCAATATGGACTGTTTAAAAGATAAAAGACAGGATCGTATAGAATAGATTTTGATTAAATAATTTAACTGCGCTCTGATTTCAGAGTTGCAGTGATATCCTTCGTGTCATCTCCCTCAACGGGTGTAATTCACGTTTTGAGAGTTACACAATCAAATTCAAAACCGCCCAATCTGGCAACAATGTTGTCAAACCCGAGAAAGCAGTGTAAGTCAAGCCCGTTTCTGAAAGAGAGGTAACTTATACTCAGAGTCAGTTACCATGGTAACTTACTCTGTGAACCTAAGCTGGTCGGGAGAAGGTTTTCTTCAATAAACCCAGAGTTTCTTTCGGTCTCCTCCCCCGTTTTAAAGCGTAAGCGATGTTTAAATAACTTAAGATATTTAGTATTTAGTGTTTAAGATATTTAGTATTTATATATAACTCTAAGAGTTGTTTGTACATTAATTTGAAGATTGAATATAAAACTCAGAGTTGAATGAACTAACACAATTCAGCCGTCCTGAAACCGAAAACTCTGAGTTTCCCATCTCACGGTGAGTCAACTCAGAGTTCAAGTTCAAACTCAGAGTTGGTTGAACCTCCTTATTGAAACGGGCCCCAGGTCTCCCAATCAAGGGAGCCGCCATATTGAGATCACATGACCAAGCAACAGTCCAAATTACTAATAACTAATTCTTATTTTTATCAAAATATGTTCAGATTTAATCCAAAAATGTCCACATGAATGTGTGTAATATGGAGAAGAAAAAAAAGATGAAAAGGAACTAAACAGAAGACAAACAAACAGCTTCAGTGTGAAGAGGCATCTGTTCGTTAACAAACTTCATGCATCCAGGCCAGTAGATGTCAGTATACACTTCAAAACCTCTGATATGAAGAGAAGCAAACTAAATTTGAGCAAAAACTAATTTCAGAAGGTAATTATTAAATATGGTTAGAAATTATAATATGGACCAAACCTGAGAAGTCAGGTGGGGAACAGTGAAGAAATCCTCTTAATTAGCATGAGAATGAAGCTTAAACTTTAGTTCACACTACACCTTGAATCTTCCTTTCATTTTATCACAGAAACTTGCCTTTGAATAGCATAGTTCAGTGACAATTCTGCTCAGACAATGGAAGAATATGTGTTACACACTCCAACTCAAAAGGTATTTCTATACCTTTGTCTCAAAATATATTCTGAACGCACGTGTGTTTCAGCTTGAATCTGCATGCATTGTAAATGTGAAGGGTGTGTGTCTGCGTGCGTGAATGAGACACTGTGGGAGAGAATGAGAGTGGTGAGTAATCAGAAATCCCTGAGGCTTCACACAGTGTTATCATTTTTGCCACATGTAACAGCTTGTCGCGGAAAACACCCAACCCAGCAATCATATTCCCAAACAACATCCACACTTCACCTACTTAATCTTTCAAGTGGCAAGGTCTGTGCCGAAACAAATCTACACTTATTGTGTAATGTTGTTCCCATAAGTGCTGCAGTATGCTATGATTCAAAAACAAATATGCAGTGTTTATTAGGAAGGTTAAATTGAATGGAATAATTATAATAGTAAATGGAATGGAATAATTGCAATACAGAATAAGTGAAAAATGTTTAAATGGTTTAATGATTAGCTAAACTATGAAAAGGCCCAGTGTTGTGATAAGTCCAGTCTTTCATCTAAATCTATACCTTCAGGACATATTTATTTTAATGGCAAAAAGAGCTTTAGACAGAAAGTCTTTTTTCTTTCTTTCTTTCTTTATAGGAAAAAGATGTATTGATCATGTGAAGTTGATTGAATTTCATCTTCTTTTCTGAGTACTGAATTAAGCATGTGAATTTAATGCATATTAGCATACTGAAATAACTGAATTCAGAAGGTTAAAAGGTCAAAGTATCAGCCATGTTTGAAGTGAAATAGGCTACATTATTCAGAAGGGTTTGGGGTTTTTTATGTTTTTGAAAGAAAATCCTCTTATGCTGTACTTATTTGATCAAAAATACAGTACAATCAGTAATACTGTGAAACATTATTACCATTTCAAATAATCAATTTCTGTTTGAATACATTTTAAAATGTAATTTATTCATGTGATGGCAAAAAAATAATAATAATCCTAATATTTTTGTGGATAACATAAAAATATTAAACGGATAACAATTTTAGTTAAAAATCAGCATTTACTTAATATAAATATTTTGTAACATTATGATTGTCTTTACTTTCACTTTTTATCAATTTAATGCATCCTTGTTTGAATGTCTTGAAAGTTTTTAAATATACTTTTATATTGCAATAATTTTATATCCAATCTTCAAATTAATGTACAAACAACAAAGACTGTATATTTTTAATATTTGTTTATTTTTTTTATGACTGAAGGCCAGTATTACTGATACCTCTATAAAATTGTTTTTCCCCCTAATATTTAACCATTGACTATAGCCATTCAACATAACAGTATAACTGAGATATCAATTTTAACATTTATTAGACTTTTAAAAAAACTTCTAATTTAAGTGTACTTAAAACAATCTTCACATAATCCCATTATAATAAATGTCATATTTACCTGTGTCCTTCAGCAGAAATATACAGAAATTGAAATTTAAGTTATCAAACATTAAATCGTAAATTAAATATAGATAAATCCTTACAGCTAGAAAAGTTATTGATTTCCTCTTTTTCTTTTTCTTTGATGGACAGACATCACAGCAGCTGGGTTATTTATTTGCCTGCTATTGGTTTAAATCCCGAGACACACAGCACAATTTTCGGCTGTCCCAGACCAGACGAAAGACTGGTATCGTGAAACAATCGTGGCAATTTCTGATTCACCACAATTGTTTCACGATGCCTATCTTTCGTCTAGTCTGGGACAGACGAAAATTGTGCTGTGTGTCTCGGGTTTAAGAGCTGCCACTACTGAACGTGACGCGGATCTGACAAGCATCTATTTTCTCTCAAGTCTCTTCACCTTTTCTAACCCACTTCAGGTCTTAAAGTCTCTACTAATGAACTGACGAGTTGAATTGGGTGTATTAGATGAGGGAGACATTGCTGGGCTGCTCCAGGACAGTTTTGAAAACCATTTCAGAGACATGTTCTTAAATGTGACTCATATATAATATATAACATGCATGCATAGTTTTAAGGAAGCTTTAACCGCCCTTTTGATAACTTAATGACTTAACTGTCCACGACATTCAAGTAGTTTCATTCATGCTTTCATATGAAAAGATACTTTGTGCAGGATGCAATTGAAGAGCACGCACTACCAGCACAGTACCGTTTCCGTGCTCGTTTGACTCGCGCCTGGTCCTGAAGTGAAGTTGGAGCGCGTATCTGAAACATCTCCCGTTTGATGTGCTCATTAAGACATTCTGTGACTAAATAAATGCACTTCTTGACAAGAAAAAAAGAGAGACTGAAACAGCAGAGTGGGGTGGCCAACCCTAGCCCCGCCCTCTGTTTTATTTGCACTAAATATTTTTAATGTGTTAAACTGTAAAAAATAATCGCCTGCGTTAACGCGCTAATTTTGACACCACTAATTTATTTATTTATTTGTTCGTTTGTTTGTTTTCTTGCATTGTGATAAAGACCAGCACTTAACCATGGTAAAAATCACTGTAAACATGTCCTCTCCTGCTTCATTTTAGATATGAATATATTTTGTTTGGAATTTAAAGCAATAGAACACATAAAAAACGTTTATCCAAACATTTCTGTTGAATAATTTTTTTAACACTGCTAGGTGTAAATTTGCTCTAACTGACTTTTCTCATCACATAATGTGGTCTGTTATGCGACAGGAAAGTGAATACAGGTGTTAAGGGGCTGTGAGCGACACACACTTCAGGAGGTGCTAGTGAGATTAGATTGAGAAGAGGGACCCCAAGAGAGGGGCCTCATTAGCATATGAATATTATTCAGCTTGATATAAAAGGAATAGATCTGGGGAACAGACCTGAAATGATAAAAGATTCACGAATGGATAAAAAAAAAGTTAGTCAGAAATCTAAGCAACATTTGCCTTCTTTCACACACTAAAACATCAATGCAATGTGAAGCTTTTTTGATCTAATATAAACCAGGTCACGCCTAACATAACCTGCAGTAACCTGTAAAAATGTCTCTTAGTAGCAGCCACGTTCTTTACTTTCCTATTCTGTGATGACTGACATCTTTTGTTGCTCCCGTTGGGCAATATGTGAGATAACTAGCATCTGAATCGACAGTCTTTCATTTGAACCAGAGTGTGACTATCAAATTATCGTCTCTGTACCCTCAATGGATTTGACTGAGTCATATGTATCACGCCAAAAGAGAAGAATGTCTTAGGGACAAGCGGAAAACTTATCTACTTCATGTTCCAGCGTAAGAGCAACATTGTCTATATGGGGAGGAGGGCGGTCAGGCGAAAAAGTGGTATTATTTTGAGAGTGTCATGTGTGTTCCCTCAGAGGGAAGTGTGAGTGAGAAAGGTTATTCTATATTGGGACACACAGTGAGAACTTCTGTTGAGCTGTGTGAGACAGACTGAATTGGACTGAAGTACACTAGAAGTGCCAGCAAACCATGTCCATACGCACTTAAAAGGAATGTAGGCCATTGTGCCTGTCAATGGGGAGGATGTTTTCCAAGTGGGTTGCAAAGAGTGTACAGGACATTGGGAGTCGGTGTCTTTTGTACGTGTGTGTATTTGTATTTGCGTGTGTGTTTGGAGACAGAGCAGCCCAGATCTCGCTCAATGGGTGGCATCGTTATAGAATATTGTTTCCTCTCCTCAGAAGTGCCATGGAAAGCCGTGGAAACCATGTGAGATGGTAATTACATTAGCTACGGCCAGCAGGAGAAGTCATGACCCCATTTCCATCTACTCACTTTGATGACAGAAAATCAGTATAATGCTTACTCCAAAGAGATTCAAAGCAAAAAATTGCTGTTCGTATATAATAAATGAAATGCTATTAGAAGCCGTAGGAATGTATATGTAATGTTTACATGTATATTGATGTACCTTAAGATAGACAATGAAAACTATGATTAGGTCATGATGGTTGACTAGTCATTGACTACTATAGGTTTTATCTTACATACTGTATTTAAACGCTATTTTTGAGCATCATGTCAAGTTAAAAACAGATATATCAGATATATCTGTCAATCCCATTGATAGGCCAATACTGCAACTACTGACATTGACCAATAACCTATTAACTGAAGTGTTTATCTCCCAACCCTGTTGAAATAAAAACAGCATTTGTTGGTTAGGTATGTTTTGAAGCATGGCAGCTGGTTTGAGCTCACTGTAAAAAAAATTCCCCGTAAATTTACAGTAAAATACTGGCAGCAGTGGTTCCAGCCATTTACTGTTAATTTACAGTTCAAGTACTGTTTTCTGTTTTACGGCTGTGCTGTAATTTTACAGTAAAGTACTGGCAGCAATGGTTCCAGTGATTTACCGTAATTTTACAGTTTCTGTACTGTTTTCTGTTTTACGGCTGTGCCGTAATTTTACAGTAAAGTACTGGCAGCAATGGTTCCAGAGATTTCTCATAATTCTACAATTTAATTACTGTTTTACATTTTATGACTGTGCTATAATTTCACAGTAATGGCAGCTATAATTGTGAAATACAATACAAGTTGTTTCCTATTTACTCTGTCTGATATCCTAACATCTCTAGTGTAAAGAAAATAAAAGGAGAAATAGACTGATATAGTGCTTCATTTGCCATTTATTAAAACAACTAAAAGCATTGTTAAATTGGCTCTTATTACAATCTTTTAACAGTATTTTAAGTGTAAACATTTAACAGTATGTTTAACAATAAAAGCAGCATCACAGAGAAAACGTGCAATTAAAGGAACCCCTGAGTAAAAAAAAAAAAAAAAAGAAAAACTACAAATACAAATACAAATACAGTAGAAAAAAAGAAGAAGTTTTTGTTGTTGTTGTTGTTGTTTTAATCTGGTATGAAACTAAGTGCAAGTCTGATGGGAACACATAGCCAACCAAACATTTAACCAAACCAGTAGTCGAAAAAAATGTCTCACTCCAGCTTCTGATGGCTCTGACCTGACAGGACATCCGGGTCTGGAGAGGGAAAACATTTTCAAAATGTTAGAGACAAAATATAGCACATGAAAAAAGCTAGTGCTCGTACACTCTGGAAAAACTTTTTAATTCCTCAGAAAATTAAAATGCTGGTTAATGAACTGTTTTGTTTTTTTTTCTTTTGTTACAGTAGAGGAGGGAAAAACTGACAAAACACAATCTTAACACAACTGAAGGTCAAGACATGACCGGACAGTTCAGCTGTGTGTAAAAGTTATTGGGTTTTCTAGTTAGCCAGAAAGGAGTGAATAATTAATTGATCTAGCATCTGTATATCTTGAGAACACAAATTAAGATATTTTTTATGAAATCTGAGAGCTCTCAGACCCTCCATAGACAGCAAGTCCATGTGACATCAGTGGTTCAACCGTAATTTTATGAAGCTACGAGAATACTTTTTGTTGCGCAAAAAAACACTTGCTGTCACATGGACTAATTTGTTGAAGTTCTTGGCACCTTTCTGGACCATGACAGTGGTAGTAACCTTGCTGTCTATGTAGGGTCAAGAGAGCTCTCAGATTTCATCAAAAACATCTTAATTTGTGTTCTGAAATGAACAAAGGACTTATGGGTTTGTAACAACATGAGGGTGTGTAATTAATGAGAGAATTTTCATTTTTGGGGGAATTATCCCTTTACACAGAACTAAAAAATTATCCCAAAAAGTTGTGGGTCATCAAGATAACAAGGTAATCCCAAAGTTTACATAACTTTCCTAAATCACTGTGAATGTTTAGTTGAAGCTCCTTGTGTTTTGTCTATGCATGTGATCAGATGCAATTTTAGGTAATATTAATACAGAAAAGAAAAAAAAAACATTTCCAAAGGTTTAATGTACACTCTTACCACTGAATATGAATGTAGATTAGAGATTGTAACTCTCAGGAAGCTAGAACATGTAAGTGGTAGGGGTCAATTAAGTTTAGTTACCTAGACAAAATCCCATTCGAAATTGATGAAGTTCTTTAGAAGGGATGCAACTTTGGGGTTGACAGTAGCTGTCTTCTTGTTCACGAACCTTGCCTCTGCTGGTCTTCGTGCCTTTTTCAGGGTTTATCCCAATGAATCGTCTAAGGGTATTAATAAATATACATGTATATTAATAGAAAAAACTTAAAAATAAAAAACTTACTCAGTGTCACTTCAATGTCTCACAACTAGCCTGACATAACTCAACATGACACGTTAGCTCAAACGAGGTGAAGGATGTTGAACTAATCTCAGTTTTGCCTTTTCCATGTCTATAGCTGTGACTCTTAAAAGCTTCAAACTTGTGAAATGTTCTGTTGCAATCAGGCAGAGCACAACTAAAAGTTACATTGGGAACATGTCTGTGTACTCGCATGTGCCTCACAAATGCACAGATGGTACTGCATGAGTGCTTACAAAGTTTGCAAGAATACATGTCCTTAAACGGAGGAGACTGGCTAGAGAAAAGCCTGACCCGTTGACTGTCAGCGTCTGTCTGCAAAACGTGATTCACGCTAAAAAGCAGTGAAAAATATCTGCCACTGCCTCGCGTTTCAGTAACGACCTCTTCGACTTTCTGAATATGCCTCTTGCATATAACTTCTAAAGGCCTTCGTGTAAATCTCGATAAAATACGAGTAGGTACTTCCACTATTAGATTAAACAATTTTTTTGCGTGGATTATATTGGCTTGGTGTAATTTATTGAGTAACATTTACATGTAAATTAAGCATCTGGTATCTAAAATTAGCGTCATGAATCAGAAATAGATGTGGATTTAAGGGTTTCTAAAAAATTAAATAGAGCTTATGTCGAAATAGTATCTTTATAACCAAGCAAAGTATATTCGTTGTAAAAATCGGAGGTCGGAGAAAACTAGTTAACTTACCTTAGCAGAATGGCTGACCTTAAGAACTGCCTGCAAAACGTGATTCGCCAAGTAGCACAATCACAAATACCTTTCGAAAGACGTGATTTAACAAGTTGTGGGAAAACATAATGAAACGACAACAAAAAGACAAACTTACCTCGAACCGTGTCCTTTAAAACAACGGAGGTGAAGGGAAGAGGCAAGCTGTGATGTTATCTTGTATACCGCTTAAAAAAAAAACGACTGTTAAAAAAAATCCCCACCCTTCACATGCTGCTTTTTACAGCGCAAGACAGTTTTTTTAAAGGCGCCAACGGGTTTACAGTTAAATGCTGCAAATTTATAGCAAGTGATTAATCTATGAGACTTTGGCTGTTAATTTACAGAATTAAACTGTTTATTGAAATAACAGTATTTAACTGTTGGAAATTGGCTGTTTTTTTACAGCCATTTTTTACAGTGCTGGTTTGAAGCCAATAGGACCAGCACATGACCAGCTACGGACCAGCATAAACCAACTCAAGCCAGTTGCCATGCTTTAAAACATACCTATCCAGCATATGCATAGTGCTTCTTGGCAAGTTCTGTTAACAATGGATAGTAAACAATAGATAGTTTCACAACACTTTAAAAGTTAAATGTCCAGTAAATTATGGTAAAAGAGCCTTTTAAATCAGAAACAGATTAATTTTGCAACATTTTATAATGTTCCAAGTTTATTAATGCTGCAGTTTGGGAATCAAATGTCCGGTAAGTGGCACTAAAAGGTTATTTAAGGGGAAAATAATATATCACCTAAACTAAACCCTACCCTAAACCTAACCAGTAGTGTTAACAAAAGAAAACATGAGAAAAAATCATATACTTAAGCAATCATGTATTTTTAGCTCTTTTATTGTGACTTGTGCTTCACAGGACTCATGCATGCACTTCAAACTGCTGTATCAGGTGAGCTGCTGAGCATATTTACTACATTAGAAAAGTCATACACATAGAAATGATTACGTGAAGCAAAAATCAATATGTTGCAGTCTAAAAGTCATGCACTATGGTAAAAGTGTTTTGAGGTGTCCTTACACCATACATTATTATCAATACTTTATTTAGTCTTTGTTAATCAATAATCTGAAATCATAATTTGACTGCGATTCAAATCATAATTTGAATGCAAAAATTATATTTGCTGTAGTTTCCAGTTACTACTATAGAAGTTCACCCAACTATGATGACTTCTGCTTTTGAGAACCCCGGAAATGTAACAAGGGACTATGAGACATTCTTAAGAAATAATGCTTTCTATTCCGTTCCATTGTGTGCGTCTTTGAATGGAGGAACAAATCTTATGTGTAGAAATATGTCCATACATATCAAACCATGAATGCAGTATTCCATGAAGCTCAATGGATTCATTAACATTTGCACATCTCTAATGTTATTCATTTTCACAAATACTAATGGGGATTGTGTGGATACATCAGGCTGCACAAGGAGGTTAGAATCAGTTTAGAAAGAAAACGTGTTTTATGGCTTCAGATGTGAAGAGAGAATGCTGCAAAACCAGTCTTCAAAACGCCCAACAGTAGCCAGAAAATATAATTGACATCCAAAGCATCCAAAATTTCAAAAGCAGAGATCGACAGTAAATGCAGGCCACGCCAAATCGCTAGTTCCACCAGATCTCAAGATAACAACCCCTTTCACAAACAGTTTGTTAGAGAGGCTCAGTGATGATTCATATTCATCTGAAGAATGAAAAATACAGAACCTCTTTATTGTTACTCACTGTCCTGTGGGGAAGAGTTCCCTAATAGGCCCCAGTGGACACAGAGCTCTGACTGTGAACCCCACAGCAGGACACTGTCAGCACTATACACCAGACCTGTCTGAGAGAAAGCCATATGTAAAAGCGTGCTTTTGCTCAAAAATCCTAAGAAAAACTCCCTCTTTTTGCTAACTTTGGAATACTAACAAGATAGAATACTTGCACTGTCTGAATATCAACAAGCTAGGACTTTCCTTTGTTAATGTGTCTCACCACAACCCATTTACAGTAGCTTAGAGGAAACTCTTTTGGTTTATATACAAATCAAGGACATTTTGAGCTTGATTTTACACTTTAACAAACAAGCTAACTTTTTAAAAATATAAGATAATACTGTGTACAAATTAAAAGGGTAGTTCACACAAAAATGAAAATTTTGTCATCATTTACTCACCACCATGTCATTCCAAACCTGTATGAGTTTTTTGTATTTTTTTTATGTTGAACATAAAAGAAGATATTTTGAAGAATGCTGGTAATCAAACAGTTGATGGTCCCATTGACTTTCATAGTGTTTCTCTACTATGGAAGTCAATGGAGACCAACAACTGTTTTGTTCTTCAAAATATCTTTTTTTTTTTGTATTCAGCATAAGAAAGAAACTCATATAGGTTTGGAACAACATGATGGTGAGTAAATGATGACAAAATTTTCATTTCTGGGTGATTCCTTTAAGGTGACCAGATTTCTAAAAAGGAAATAGGGGACATTTCCTTGTTTAGTGGTCATAATGTAATTGAAATGTCAATTATTATTATCTATTTATAAAATAGGTGAATATATATATTTTTATGTTTGTTTGTTTTTTTAAATTAAGGGATAATGTATGTTATCTCAGAATAAACCATGACATCACCAAAATGATCCCACTTATTGTACGGGTTCTTGCCACATACAGTAAGTAACGAAATATTGATTTGAGTTGAAATATTTTATTAGCTCAAGGAAAACAGTTCCTAGCAAGTAGATTTGATGGATAATGTGCGGGATAATGTGCAGTTGTATGGAAATATTGATGTGTTTTAAAATCCTACCCGTTTACTATGTTACAATCCCTCACAAAACAATTGTCCAGCCAACAAGATGAACAGTAATATTAATACTGAATTCCCCGATTTCATTTTATATATAGTTGAAAAGTGAGCCGCAATTAAGATGGTACAAGTTGTGTTTGTATGAAACAAGAGAAAGCAAGTCTGCAGTCTGATAAAGCCGATATGAAAGAAGGGTTGAGTTGAGATACTCAGAATGTTGCGAATGACCCGTCAGAATCAAGCATTTCAGAGAGATGTGGAATATAATTACTTGAGAATGAGCAAAAAGGATGGCTAACCGCACACTGTACCACTCAAAACTGTAAACATTTTTTTTATTTTATAAATTGCATCGTGCAAAAAGTACAAAGTGCATGTGAGTTAAAAACAGCTAGACACCAGCAAGCACCAGTTTCAGCACATTGCTATCTTCAGTGCTCTTCAGATAGCGATGTGCTGAAATGTTTGCTTGCTGGTGTCTAGCTGTTTTTAACTCGCATGCACTTTGCACTTTTGGCAACATGTTTTTGCAGACTTTTCCAGTGTTGAGTGGATCAGTGTGCGGTTAGCCATCCTTTTTGCTCATTCTCAAGTATACCATTTGCTCTACGCACCTGTAATACAAGGACATGCAGTACCAAGACTTTTTTCCTGTTTGGAGCGCTACAATTTTCTCTAGAATATAATTACTTGAAATTACTTTTTAATTACTAACTTAACAAGTGTTATTTTATGTGTGCTTTTGGAAATGGATTTTTACTCTCCCTAATTGGGCTTATTATTTTGTTTTTTATGCTCATTTTGAGCACAAAGTGTGCTTTCTACAAATATAATTTCTACACTATTGCTCTGGTAAGCAGAGGGATACAGTATGTTGGTCAAGTTTTTTGCAGTATATTTGCAGGCTGTTTTAGACGTGCTATAAACTGGTGACATTTTTGGGGATAAGACACCAAAAACTTAAGACTGTCCCCAGAAAACGGAGACATCTGGTCACTGCTGTATAAGTGATCAGGGGTTTATACCATGATGGTGGCTGAACAAACTCAAGGTTATTTACTTTACTTTAGAGTTGAAAAAAATCAAACCAATCCAATTATGTTTTGTTGTCAATATGACACTCATCAACAACTTTGCATGACATCAATAATAACCAGCCAATCACATGCCTTGAAACATAGAGGAACTACGACTGAACTACGATTCATTTCTCGTGAAAGTCATCACAATTCAATTCTCTCTTCTGCAGAAGATTGAAAGAGATTGGAAAATGAGAAGAATTTAAACGCACTAACACAGCAGGAAGAAAGGACTTCAAGGAAAGAGGATGTATAATTTCCGTCTTTGAAATTCTTTTTTGATGTAGTCACGATTCATTTGGAGCAAGAGAATCTGGAGGACTTTCATGGTGCCTAAACCTGAGCCACTTTCATGCTAAACTGAGGGTGTATTTGCACCTGTCTTGTTTGGTTCGATTGCATCGAACTCAAGTTCGTTTCCCCCCTTGGTGCGGATCTTTTGGGCAGGTGTGAATACAGCCATCGCACTCGGGTGCGGACCAAACAACCGTACCGAGGCCCAGCTGAAGAGGTGGTCTCGGTCCGCTTCCAAACGAACTCTGGTACAGTTGAATGGATGAACCAATGAATGGATGACCTTAAGCGCACGTGTGGTTTTGTTTACAGTTTCTGGTTCACTTGCAAAAAGGGCAGTGTGAAAGCGAACCGCACCAAAAAAAAAAAAAAAAAAATTCTAAATTGTATTTGGTCCGGACCAAAGCAGGTGAACTAGCGGACTTTCCTGGTGTGAATACACCCTGAAACTTACCTGGCTAGCCAGCTAAACAGGCTACGTGGCATAGGCCTCTGAAGACTTGGTGGTGGGCTCTTTTGACTGGGCCATTAAGCAACCACCTAACAACTACTAACACCCTCAAAACCTCCCCCACCACCCTATAAAATGCCATAATAATGTGCTAAAAACACCCACAACATCTCAGCAACTGCATAGCAAAGCTCTGTCAACCCAAATATCACAGTTTTGTTGTTATAAATAGGTTAAAAAAAATTTAATTACAAAATAGAACAAAAAGATATTTATCAATGTACTTAAAGACTGTTCGGTCTATAATGAACAGCCTGTGCACTTGGAGACTGGCTAAATGTTAAATGGCCATTAAGTGGGCACTCAGCCCTAGTGCCTCGTGGGATTAACTCTGTGTTTACGAAGAACAGCACAGTCTCCACTGCCCACTGACTTTTAGAAAATCACCCCAAATCTATTCTCACCACAGCAGGAATCACACAAAGAAGTTTATCCCTAAGACGGTGCAAGAATCCAAACACAGACATTACCTAGGAGAAAATCTGCAGGTGGCGGCAGACATAGGGGGATGTGTGGAGTTCAGATAGATGTTGATAAATTGGATTACAGGTTTATATGGTATTTATGTGCATCAGACTCCAGTATAGTGCAGCTGAAAGGCTTCAGAATATAATGGTAGAGATTAATCATTGTTCAAACTGTTTTGTTTTTTGTATGCTATGTAAGTGTTTATTGCTGTCTTGTCTTTAGAGGGTTATTCTGCAAGGGTTACTTCACCCAAAATGGAAATTCAGTCATCATTTTCTCATCCTTGCACTGCTCCAAAATTGCATTCATATCATGATCATATCATTTGAAATATTGTCACACATTAAAATATTGAATAACATGTTTTCACAAATGAATCACACATTAAATATTTAGAAAAAATGTTTTTTGAAAGTCAGCGGGGTCAATTACTGAGACATTCTTCAAAATACATTATTTTGCGTTCCACAGAAGAAAGGAAGTCATACATGTTTTCAAAAACATGAGTGTAAAGGACTTCAGAATCACACACACACACACACAGAGGTAGATAGATAGATAGATAGATAGATAGATAGATAGATAGATAGATAGATAGATAGATAGATAGATAGATAGATAGATAAAATGCTGATAAAAACGGCCTCATTCTCCAATGTTCTATAGAGTTTTGGTGTACTGTCGCATTAAAAGAACTGTTATAGATACATTTGTATTTCAGCATGTTTGTGGTGTCGATGTAAAGCTTGTGTCTGATACTAGGGTCTCAGCAGGGTATTTGAGTATTTCTGGATTTGCCAATTACCCATTCCCAGTCAAGTTGGGTCACAATGAAAGAGGTTCGACCTATTTCTCTGTGAAAAGCTGCAGCAGCCTGAATAGACAGATTTCAGAGAACAAACTACAGCCCCTGCCCTAAGCGACCTCCTCTTTCTCATGTGCATGAGAAGAGCCCCAACCTTCACAATACACTCACTGGGTTGCTCCTCCATGCAGCCTGGTTAACACACTATAAATTAAATTATTTTGCTATAAATACCTGGATTACTAATAAATAAATAGGCATACATAGGGTACATTAATAATAAATAGGCTAAATATATAAGACTACGCAGGTGTTTTGCAGTTACATAATTAAAGTGCACAGGCATGTTTCTTTTTGTAAAAGAGATTAATTAGAATAAACAAAACGATGTTTCTCGAGTCATGACTTAACATGCCATCAGTTAACTCTGAATTAAACTCATGCCCATGTGTGACGGATGAGAGTTAGAGAAGTGACACGCACTTTGAGATCAAGAATTGCGTAACAAATGATCGATCCTTTGCATTATTCATTCTCCCACCTGTTAATTAAAAGTGCCTTACCTGATTTCAGTCGGCGTTAAGCTCCAGCGGGCTCCTGTCACAAGAGATGAGCAGGATGACACCAACACGCGAGCCGCACAAACTTTTTCACGCACTCCGTGACTGAGCGCATCCCTCCCGCGCGCGCCCCATCAGCGTGCACTGACAGGAGCGCTGCACCAATAACTACAACGACCGTCGACCACTAAACAGACGTTTGTGAGAGGATTTTATTACTTTTTTGAAAGGAGAACTCTAATAACTTGAACTACTGTACATGTTACATTTTACATACATACATAGCCTAAATAAATAAATACGATTAGGCTAGATAATCATAAATAGTCTACTGTAATTCAAGGCATTACGGGAGACATTTTTGTGCCAGCACATTTTACAACTCATAACAGCATTTCATTAACTTTAATATAATATAATATAATATAATATAATATAATATAATATAATATAATATAATATAATATAATATAATATAATATAATATAATATAATATAATATAAACAACCTATTTGAGCAATTATATATAATTGTTTTATAATCGCAATACAATAAAATAAAATAACCATTTTATATAAACTATACTGACAACCAAGTGTTAAAGGGATAGTTCACCAAATAAATAAATTAATTAATTTAAATTAAATAAAAAAAATAAAAAAATTATGTCAACATTTACACACCCTTAAATTGTTCCAAACCCATTTCTTGATTTTGTTAAACACAAAAGAAAACACTTTAAAGAATGTGGGTGACCAAACAGTTGACGGTAGCCACTGACTTCCATAGTATGGCTATTGTCAACTGGTTACCCACATTCTTCAAAACAAATTTGGGGTAACAATACCGTAAAAGTACATATATTACCTTGTTGAATGTAATATCAGTTTTAACTGTGCATGTGGTGATTTATACTTTTTACTTCCAAAACCCATAGTACTTGACCACTAAATAACATTTTTGTCCATCTAAACATACTGTATATGGTAACAGTTAACATTTAGCATTTTATACACACACACACACACACACACACACACACAGAGAGAGGTAGGTAGATAGCAACATAACTTGCTTTATAAATAATCTTGGCTTGGTTTGACTCGATAACCTCCAACACTGTCAATCTAAGCAGTGGATACTAAACTGAAGTGAGTTCCAGTCATTTCCACAGCTTTCTAAACTCATTATAACTGTAGCTGCAGCCGTTAAGGTCCCTCTGAGTGCTCACTTAAAGCTGTTTAAACCAAGTTTAACTGCAGGGTCCGCGGGACACCAGCGAGTGCATGGCTGCAAAGTGCTTATCCCACTGGCTCAGAATTCAGAGGCCTTGATGTGTTTGTACGCCCATGTTAGGGATTTTATGCTCGCTTTTACAGGCAGGGGTTGGAGGTGCTGTTCACCGTTCATGTTTTCAGATTTTTCCTCCACCAGCAGGAAGGTTATGGTCGAGAGCTCCCTAAGAGATGTGTAATTTACTTTGCTTACCCAGGCTGAACATAAACTGGCAGAGGTCAACACTATGAGTCTAAGAGGGTTTTTCTGAGTGTACCTCTGTATTATCTTCCCTGAATTATTTTTATAAGTGAATATGAATGTCCTTAGAGTGTCAGGAACCACTAATCAGAGTTAAAATGAACTCTACTATACGTAACATACTGTAATTGCTTTTTAATCTCGGAGCAGGAGGGCAGTTAATGTCCAGCCATGCACGTAATTGGTCCTTCTGCTTTCTCTTAGTTATAACATGCAATGGCTGGACAGCTCTGTTTGAATCCTATCACAGAAATGTTGTCATTATTCATAATGTGCAATTACAATGCTTTAAAGGATGATCTGCTTCAATATAACACTACATTTATTCAAGTGCAAAGTGTTCCCTCAAATTTGGTATAAGTAGTGATTGAAAGTCAAGAAAAGAAGATCCATGGGTTGGTAAATTCACTCCCTTCCAAACATTTTTGTCCCCTTATTCCACCCACCACCAAAAAAAATCAATCCCTGTAATTATGGATAATGCAAATGTGTTTCTCTCCTCTGGGGTTTAGACCCCCTCTTTGTGGATTATGGTGTGTGGAAAGCCAGTTTTGCATTAGAAGGATCAGAGTGCACACAAGGGATGTTCTGAAACCTCATTCACTGCCTAGGCCACTATTGTCCTAAAAGATGCCTTTTTTGTTGTCATGGTGATGTTGGCTCTGTGGAATGCACAAAGTCACTTAATGAGCTGCGCCGTTCTGCTCGTTCCATTGTAAATCATGTCTGATGTGTGTATTTTAAGCTGGCACTCGGACAATTATAGATATTATAAGACACATCAATCACATCATTCAGGAAAAAAGGTCTCTTCTACGTTTAACAAAACCTTTTGTCTTTAGATATTTCTGCATTTGGAGTATCTCTCAGATGTTGCAGTGAGACTATCAAGGGCTGTTTTGCATTTCTCTGAACTTTGACCTTCAGTGCACTACTTTGCGGCTTTTTGTAAAGCACAAAGGCCAAACATTTGCAGTAAAGGTTTAATAGTTAACAAAATGAAAAAAAAAAAAAAATTTAATTATATAATGTAAGATTTTAAAGATTATTTTATAAGCCAACTAAACAGATGCCACACGGTAGGACAGGGTAGGATTCTTTTTGAAAGTCAATTTCTATAGACATGTTGTCACACTATATGGGCATAACTGGAACAGCAGAACAATTATAAAACAATTAATGAAATAGCAAATAAAAAAAATAAACAATATATAGAAATTGTAATTAATAAATGTAGAACATTTAAAACACATTTGCCATTTTGCCCCAAAAATGTGTCAAATTGCCCCAATCTATGGAAGCCTGTTTCCACCCCTGAATAAAAAAAAAGGAAATTGCGAATTTGTAATTCACAATTCTGAATTTTTTTCTCACAATTGTATGTTTACGTCTTGCAATTCTTTTTTCTCAGAATTGTGAGATATAAACTCGAAATTGCGAGTTATAAAGTCATAATTGTGTGATATAAACTTGCAACTACGAGAAATAAAAGAAATACACCTGAAGAGTTTATATCTCAAAATTCTTTGGAAAAACGTCACAATTGCGAGATATAAACTCTCAATTATGATAAAAAATTTAAAAAAAATAAAGTCAAAAGTGTGAATTTAACACCTAACACCTGTGTAGCTTTTTAGCTACATCTAATTGTTTTCATAATATTAAATTTTTTACTATAGAAATGTAGCAAATTGCTTTTATTTAGTCTTATTTAGTTTTGTATTATGTTAGGTTTTGAACTTTATTTGAACTTTTTTTTTGAAAATAGTATGTAAGCGTGCAAATTGGCTTGTAGGTACATAGAGTTTTTGGTGGTGGTTGTGTCCGACTGAGACAAGAAATCATGTAATATAAGAGATGTAGTCATTGAAAATAATTTACATTTTAGCCCACACAGATAGCTGTTGTGCTCACTGTGTGAAGAAGAGGTTTGGAAAAAGTGACCAAAACATTGAGAAATTGGTCTTAGCCATTGTAAAAAGTGTAAATGAATGCCTTGCCTCCAGTAATATAGTACTGCCCTCTAGTGTAAGTGTAAGAAACAAAGCACACAAGCGGCATGGGAGCACTTGAGCATGTACAGCACATCCCAGACACAGCACTTACATTCAGTATCAACAATCACACACGCCTCCAACATACTAGAACTGCTCAAGGCTTTAGTAAGAGCAGGCTGCTGTTAGAGATAACACAGTCAGGAGACTCACGACGCCTGCAGAGTCTCTGATGGCGCTTGGCACGTCTCGCTCACTCATGTAGAGACGGACAGAGAGTTGAATGTGGGTTTAGACAAGCTTTTCAAACCTCTGGCACTGCGATGAGACAGAGAATTGGAAAACAGTATAAACAAGGTAATATTAAAAGTGTACACAAGGCATTTTCCTCATTAAAAAGTTGTACAGATAATAAATAGCAGGCCTTTCTGAAAAAATATTTTTTGAAATCATGTACGAGTGCACATGAGATGCAAGCGTCTAGACATGAAAGAAATTACATGGAGCAATTTAAATTTGTTACTGGTCACTTTAGCTCAAAGAATAGATTGATAGATTAATAAAATTAACCTTTTTTTTGTGCAAAAATCATTGTAAACTTTATAAACTAACTTCAAGAAACTCTGAAACTGCATTTCATGACCCCTGTAAGCAATCAAATTCAAGTAACCAAGACAGCTTTACTCAGAGCTGTCTTTAACTGTCATCTTCCTCCATGTCTGATGCTCTTGGATCATGCTGCAGAAGCTTCAATCACAGCTAAATTTAATTCCAGGCAACATGTTTATGTGAATTCCCGAGCTGTCAATAACACAGAACTCGACTCACAGGCAACATAAGCGAAGATACTGCACACTAGAGGGCACTCACTTGCTTTGAGATGGTCTTTGACAGTCTTGTCCCTATAGTTAAAAGAAGATCAAATATATTGAAGCAAATCCAGAACTTACCAAATATAAGAGAAAATGTGGCACAATGTGAAGTTTTAATGAAGGAATACTGTATACTTTGGTTTCCCATTTGTTATGTAAGTTAATGATATTAAACATAAATGTCCAGCTCAAAACCTTCTTGACAATTTTGACTTGATTTGCTTTTTTGTCAATTTTGACAAGACGTAGAATCATTTGTTACTGTTCTACATACTACAGTATATAATACTCAAACAATTTAATCCTGTTACTCAAAGTAGTATAAAATATTTATTTTTAACGCTACAAAGATGTAACATTACACTTCTTTTTTAATAAGTGCTTTTGGACTGTCCCAACATTTCGTTGCAGGGTTCCTTAATGATTTTCAGGCCCTGTTTTGTCTTCCTGTTCATGGAATGTATCTGCTATTGCTATTGTGCTCAGACAAATTCTTTGTTACACTGTTAAGGACTTTAGTTAAATCAATGAAAAACAATGACTCATTATAAAACACTGTTGCCAAAGAAAAAGAAAGAAATCTATTTGTTGTCTTATCTGAATCCCATTCTCATATTTCTATAGAGCATGCAAGCCTTTTAAGGAAAAAAAGAGGAGTTCTTGTTCTGTTAACCATTTATTTATTTACATATTTAAGTATTATACATACTGTATGTGATTGTGATGGATCTCAAATTTTTCTCATGCTTATATAAAATGTTTAAGCATGCATACACACATGCATGCACACACACAAAGTTTTAAGTATTACTCACCACCACTGAGCAGGACACAAACATACAGTCAGGCAGATATGTCAGGTTTAATATGTTATTTAATGAAGGATTTTGTGAGTTAATAATTAATGTACAATTAAAGAATAGCAAATGAACATTGTAGCCGGCCTGTGTGCAGACCTCAGCCAGCTCCTTCTGAAAGGCGCTGAAGCATTTAAGATTGGCTACAGAGCATTCTCATTAGCAGCATGCTGATGAAACAAAAGAACTCCCGGAGAGCGGTCTCTGATCTGCCTTTCCGCTATTGTGTTTTTGCTGTACAGGACAACCAACGCTGCTTATTTTAAGAAGTGCTTAATTAATTAGTTTGATTGTTCTAATTTTAACCAATCGGAGGCCCGGAAATCATCAGTAATGACTGACTGTGCTCAACACTCCACATCCCCTCCAATCTTCACCTGAAATATTCTTAACCCTCTCTGAAACAGCAAAGAGTAAGAAGAGAATGATTGTTTTACTGATGAAAATTGATTCTATTACTGCCATAAATCTCACTGCCACTAGCTCCTTGTGTAGTCATTGTGTATCTGCCTTGAATTATTTGTAACCTTCAGATTTGTGGCGATAAAATGTTTGATCCAGGCCATCTGTGGCTTAAAAGACAATTCGGTATTTGATTAATTCATTGCACTTAAGGGAAGAAACCATGGTAACAAGTGTTTAGGTAGCAATTATGATTATCTCTTCTGTACTGCATTATATACCATTCATTGCATGAAAAAAAGGATTTTTTCCTCCTCCTGTGAGAGCTCTCCGACCGCTGCCACAACGCCAGGGTCCAAACCCTCCTCCATCGGCTGTAGGTGAACCAAAAATAACTGATAACAGCTCTCAGTGATGTGTGTCGGGTCCCCGCTATATTAGCAGCAACATTCACAAATGTTTACAGAACAAGCAGGAATCCAGTGTGCTTGTAGCTTTCTCTATCTCTGTTTTATCATATGATAGAAAGTCTAAGGCCTTCTCAAGCCGTACGACTGACCCATCTAATCTGCGGCCTATAATGCATCAATCTAAGATTGCTGTAGAGACAAAATGTAATTCCATCAAGTTAGCATTTTTAAACATTCGCTCACTAAAAAATAAATCATTTCTGATCAATGATTTAATAACCACAAACAATCTGCATTTTATGTTTCTAAATGAAACATGGCTAGAAGACAGCTGCAGTGCAACAGTCCTCAATGAAACAGCCCCTCCTAACTTTCATTTTACAAGTGTCTGCAGGACTGTTAGGAGAGGTGGAGGTGGAGGTGTAGCTGCGGACGGACGGTGGACGTTCTTGATATGCGGAGTCCCACAAGGCTCAATTCTTACACCCCTCTTGTTTTCCCTGTATATATATGCTCCCACTAAGTCAAGTACCTATCACAGCTATGCTGATGATACCCAGATTTACCTAGCCTTATCTCCAAATGACTATAGACCCATTGACTCCCTCTGCCAATGCATTGATGAAATTAACATTTGGATGTGCCAGAACTTTCTTCAGTTCAACAAGGAGAAAACTGAAGTCATTGCATTTGGAAACAAAGATGAAGTTCTCAAGGTGAATGCATACCTTGACTCTAGGGGTCAAACAACTAAAAATCAAGTCAAAAATCTTGGGGCGATTCTGGAGACAGACCTTAGTTTTAGCAGTCATGTCAAAGCAGTAACTAAATCAGCATACTATCATCTCAAAAACATTGCAAGAATTAGATGTTTTGTTTCCAGTCAAGACTTTATCACCTGCAGGGTGGATTATTGTAATGGTCTCCTTCCAAAGAAGACCATTAGACAGCTGCAGCTCATCCAGAACGCTGCTGCCAGGATTCTGACTAGAACCAGAAAATCTGAGCATATCACACCAGTCCTCAGGTCCTTACACTGGCTTCCAGTTACATTTAGGATTGATTTTCAAGAACTTTTACTCGTTTATAAATCACTCAATGGCCTAGGACCTAAATACATTGCAGATATGCTCACTGAATATAAACCTAACAGACCACTCAGATCATTGGGATCGAGTCAGTTAGAAATACCAAGGGTTCACACAAAACAAGGCGAGTCAGTTTTTAGCTATTATGCCACCCGCAGTTGGAACCAGCTTCCAGAAGAGATCAGATGTGCTAAAATATTAGCCACATTTAAATCCAGACTCAAAACTCATCTGTTTAGCTGTGCATTTGTTGAATGAGCACTGTGCTACGTCTGAACTGATTGCACTATGTATAATCATTCTCTATTCTTAACTGTTTTAAATTCCTTTTAAATCAATTTTTATATAATTTTGTTTTTATTGTTGTGATTATTATTATTATTAATTCCTTGTTTTTATTTTTGTGATTACTATTATTTTTAATCACTATTTCACGTCCTTTTATTTAAAGCACTTGAATTACCACTGTGTATGAAATGTGCTATATAAATAAACTTGCCTTGCCTTCATCAGAACAGATTTGGAGAAATATAGCATTGGACATCACTTGCTCACCAATGGATCATCTGCAGTGAATGGGTGCCATCAGAATGAAAGTCCAAACAGATAAAAACATTGCAATAATCCATCAATTTACCATCAATTCCATCTATTTATCTTGTAAAGTAAAAAGATGCATGTTTGTAAGAAACAAATCCATCATTAAGATGTTTTTCACTGCAAAAATAAGAGTCCTTAATCTATAATATTGCTTTCTCCAGTGAAAATGTAATTTCATCTGAATCAGGAGAGAAATATTCAGATCTTACAGAAATATGCCGTTTCTTACAAACATGCAGCTTTTCACTTCACAGGATGTTAATTGATGGACTGGAGTGGTGTGGATTACTTGTGGATTATTGATATGTTTTTATCAGATGTTTGAACTCTCATTCTGACGGCACCCATTCACTGCATTGATAAACAAGTGATATAATGATACATTTCTCCAAATCCGTTACCTCAAAGAAACAAACTCATCTAGGGTAAACGTACAACTCACGTACCCATTAAGCATACTTCCATATTTGAGCTCAGATTATAAAAAGAAAAAATAATGTATTATCCTACTTGATGTCTTAAACAATTGATGTGTTTGTTACTATATACCTCCTGTAATTTCAAGTCAATCAGATCATTGCACACTGAGATATGGGTCTCCATGTGTTCACACTGTCTGGCGGCCATTTTGAAAGCTGTCTGAAAACTTTCACCAAAAGTGGAGCCCCTTAAATGTGCAGTTTTTAGATGTTTAAGCCTTTATTTTGGGTAAGTTTCACTACTTACTGTGAAATTAAGAGATTAATGTTCAGACTTGTGCACATTATAACCTGGAACTTGGATGTGGGAAATAATTACATTAGATCCAAAAGATAATTTTAGCAACATAGCGCAGATGCTACAGAACACAGTTAGCTGACTAGCTGTATAAGATTGTGTGCTACTCTAACATATTACTTCACAGGCATTACTGGCTTGTACTTTTACATCCATAATATTATAAATTGACAGTCTATTGCTGGTCTGTCGCTTTACAGTGCTGTAAATTTTAAAGATTTCATATTATTTTAAGGTGAGTTTAAAGGGTGCACTACTATGAAAATCACACAGCTTCAGTCTGACATCAATAAGAAAAGTTGAATTTCATAGATATTGTTAATAATAGTTGTTCATAATAAAATATGTATGAACTTAATACATAATTATATTATTTAATTTGCAAAATCTTGTCATTTTAATAAATATTACATGATTATCAAAAATTGCCGCTGCTCCAATTAAACTCAGTGTGCTCAAAATCTAAACATAACTGTAGTTTATGCCCAAAGATGAAAGAGGCATGTCATCCATTCAATGAAGGAGCCATCAGAAACCGGTCGTATCTGTCCAGGAAAAAAGCGACTAAAGGCTGGAATACACTACATGACTTTTAAAATTTGAACAGATTTTTAAAACACCAGTGTATGATGTGATCCTCAGTCGTTTAGTGTATGATGGCCAGTTTTCCTCTGTGACTTGTAAATAGTCACAAAGGAAAACTGGGCATCATACACCAAACGAATGAGGAACATACACTACCAGGCCTTCAAGTTGTTCCGATCACAACAAACTCATCCAGAAACGTGAGCATTGTTGCTAGGAGACACGTGAAATGAAATGAAAACAATATGTATTCTAAAATCTGCTGAAAATATCAAACATGTTTGATCTCCTCCGACTGGGTGGAATCAAAGTCTGAAGCTAAAAAATTTAAATCTGTGACCATCATACACTATGCCATTTTCTATGAATTCTGTCAACTCAAATCTACAGAATGGCTCTGATCTTTGGCAACTAGCATCAACTTCTCCCGACTGTAAATTGGTGGAAAATCGGGGGGAAACCGTGCAGTGTATTCCAGCCTTAAGATAATATAGATAAGTTGATATCCGTTTAATAAGAGGTTTCATAATGAGGCTAGTTTCTGTGTTCTTCCCAATGAATGAAATGTTTTATTGGTTTGTTTTATTTGATTTTTGAATGTGTTACTTAGCTGAACGTGGACTAGTCCAGATGTTGCAATGTGCTTTAATGACACTTTACTATGAATATATAACTGATCAAATTGAATGTCTTGTTGCTTGATTTTAGTGTTCTGTTTTTTTGTGATTGACTTTGTACCTTCAAAAAATATATTTTTCAATTATTCTTTAAAAAAGGTTGTTTAAAATGAACAAGAATTTCTAATAAAACATGATGTGAGCTTATTGGGAACAGGGGTGTGCTTAAAGGGTACAAAAATGTACCCATGAAGCACATCCAGACTTTTTTAATTGAATGATGTATATCTTAATTGAAATGCTTTTTTCATTTAAAATAAAATTAAATATTTTTGTGTGAGAGATTAATATTTTATTTTAACATAACTTTTTGTACTGAAACCAATATCTTGTGCACTAAAAATGTCTGAACGTAGATTTTGGTGAGCTTAATAGGTACGTTTACCCTACATCTTGAATGGCCTGAAGTTAACTATTCCTTTAATCAGTCATTTTGTCTCAGTAACGCAGTTACTGTTAGATAAAGCAGGTTTACATTCGGTCATTCCAAATTACAGTTGTTTTATTTTATCTCTACATGTCTTTCATAAACTGATTTACATGAGTATTTGTGAATTGGTGGTGCTCGTTTGCCAGACAGGAGTATTCCAGTGACTTAACAACCAACGCAAGAAAGCAAATAACTGCATTGACAAGGCCATTCATGATCTTATGTGGCCGTTCATTGCTGCTGTCAAAAAGCTTTTAGTGTCAACCCTTTGGTAAATATGGTGAATGAAGCCACTCTGTACTGAACATGTGTAGGCTACAAGTGTGTGGCAGGATGATTGACAGCTCTCTGGCTGCCTTGTAACCTCAATTTGATGATCAGTGACTCCAGCATGTAGGAAATAGATCTTGTTTATACTTTTTGATATTGGACGTGTTGGACGAGACTTTGATATAGCTTGAACAGGGGAAATAAAGAGATTTGATACATAACGTATAATTTAGACAATTACCTAATTATGGATTTGTATTAGTAAATTGTCATAATTCTCCTAAACCTGTACCAACAACAGTGGAAATTTTTGAGTGTGACTTCCTGTGTTTAAATCCTGTGTTTGTTCCGTTCCTTTCCTTTATCACATTCAAACCGAAAATAAACAAAGCTAAAGACCATATCATCCTCTGCTTATACGAGTAAACATTTAATTTGACTCAAACACACAGAAGTGAAGTGGACCAGATAAATACAAGAGCATACAGGACTTTATAGAGAAATCAAGCCAACAACCAAATAAATTATATTTTTACATCCTCATAAGAAAATGATGTGCAAAATTTGCCCTAGTATTGCTACAGTGTGTTCTGGGTGGTTCCTATAAGCCATTGCTTGAGCGCTTTAAAAGTGCAGACACATTAGCAAAATTGTGTTTCTTTGTCTATACTGTCAATAGTGTAGCGATTTATGAAGATGTAGAAGTCACTTTCAGTCACTTTGGTTGGTATGTGTTCTGAGGGGTTGTAGTGTGCTATTCATGAGCACTGAATGGCCGCTGCTAACGCCCTGGAGCTCACATCTCCGAAAGCGCCAAAGCAAATTTTCAAACAGACATTATCTTTAACAAAGTGCATATCTGAAGTCTAAACAAGTACATTCTCACCTAAAAAAAAAAAAAAAAAAAACTCTTAAAACTACATTCCGTGACACAAAATGGTATTATTTTTTAAATTATAGTGGATTTGGGCATCTGCCATGACACTTGCTGTGAGAAATACCACAAGCAGAGTGATACAAATGGTGAAATGGTGGGAGTGCTGTTATCACTAGAATATCACACTCTTATCAGCCAATCAGAATCGAGGACCAGAAAGAACTGTTGTATAAATGAAGATAATGCATGTAAACCATTCCAATTAAAAATACATGATTTAAATTATTCTTGGGTTTGTGAATTCTGTGTCATCAAAAAAAAAAAAAAAAAGGAAAAAAAATCTTACTACTTATATCAAATGTATTTCCAGGATGTTTCACACGATGTTAAAATGTAACAGGAGGAACTTGCACTGTGACAGCCGAGTTATTGTTTTTGGAAAGCTTTCCAGAGGAAGTCCACTCACAATATACTGTACAAGAAAATGATGAATCTATTTTAGAGAAACAGTTGCAATACAGTCTGGTCTTTTTTAAACAAGCCTCAAGCTCCTCAATTTTTGCACCAGTATCACAACCTTGTAGCTCTCTCTGAGCCCTGGGGTCATTTAATATGGAGATTATTCATGTAATTAAGCTTCACTAGAATTGTGTGTATCGGGTTACTCAAAGTTGCATCACACTAAAATTGCCGGGATAGACTTTTGCACCAGACAATACACAATTTCCAGCTGTGAATGCTTTTATGAAACAAAAACTCCAAAGCTAGATTCAGCTCCAGTGAATGTAGTCTGTGAGGCCTGTTATTGTTGCAGCACATTAGCATATTGATCCTATGGTCTCAACACTTTGCGCTCTACAGCCTCATTGTTTCGCTGGTTAGAAATGCAACCACAAACATCCTGCCTCAGCACCAAAGCAGAAAAAAGAGCAGTCTGGTGAAAATAAGTGCTGAAATATTTATTCAAGATGCATATTCAGCTTTTTTGACCACAATTTGACTGTGATCCATCTCCATGAGCAGGCGGATTAATAATTGAGCCCCAGTTAAATAACTGACAAATGAGATGGCCATGTGAACAAGGGGGGAAAATTATGGTGGATGAGGTGAGACAAGAGAAAGAGAAAAGCTGGTTTGAAAACATGAGGAGGAATAAGATTGCCAACATTGGTTGCATCCAAACCGAACCAGCATTTATACCACCAAAATGTGTTTTTCACACTTTTTAATGCGACACAGAAGCACAGGAAACAATGAATCAGCTAGATGATTTCTGTTGGTCTTATCGCCCATATTGATTTCATGCTATTAAGCCAGTGACTCTAATGAGAAACTCGTGTTGCAATTTAAGTCTGAATAAATTTAGTTTCTAATGAAAAACTTGGTTTTACATGTTATATTATATTATAATATCAATTTACCAAAATAAGAAGGATTATACAAAATTCATGTTATTTTTTATTTAGTACCATCCTGAATAAGATATTTTACTTTAAAAAAAAAGATAATAGCTGAACTTCTAAAAATAACCCCATTCAAAAGGACTTTTCCAGCAGCTTTTGCATTTTTGAACCATTTCCATCAGTGCTGTATGATTTCGAGATCCATCTTTTCACACTGACGACAACTGAGGGAGTCATATTCAGGTTCAAACATTAGGTGTTTTCGCACCAGAGAAACCTTTTCATAGTTCCTAGAACTACTGGCGGAAGTTCCTGATTTTTGGCGTGTTCGCACCGCAGGAACTAGGAATGTATTTAGTTGTTTTATTGGTATTATTGGTTTTAATGTATTAAATTTTATACTGTGATGGCACAGCTGAATTTTCAGCATCATTACTCCAGTTTTCAGTGCCACATGATAATGTGATAATATTCTGATATTACTCAGGAAACATTTCCTATTATCAATTATGAAAACAGCTGTGCTGCTCAATATTTTTGTGGAAACCATGATATATTTTTTTGATAAATACAAAGAACAGCATTTATTTGATTATTTTTTCAAAAGTCTTTATTTCACTTTGATCAATTTCATGCAAAAAAAAAAATATAATAATTTTTTTTTTTTTGCATGAATAGCATTAAATTGATCAAAAGTGAAATAAAGACTTTGAAAAAGAATCAAATAAATGATGTTCTTTGTATTTAGACATACAAAGTCATACAAATGTTCTTTGTATCTATCTATATATATATATATATATATATATATATATATATATATATTGTATTTTATATTTTTTATTTATTACTATTACTATTTAGGCTTTGCTGACAATCTAACAATGGTGTGAATTTCTGCCTTACCTTGTTTCACCATTGTTTTACTTTGTAAAACACTGCAGCAAATAATGGTAGAAAAATGTTCTGGTCTGTTGTCTTTTGTCACAAAACCACGACACCAGGTCGGACTTAAACAGTGTTTGGAGAAAAGATTTCAATTAAGAGCGGTTTGATTAAATCTCAATTTACTGGAGTCAACGAAGCTTTGCCTGACTCCCACTCATGTTGTGCCGTGAATCTCAAGGCCAGATTGACATTTGGAAGTGTTTAGACCCGCCACCTGCTCCCGTCTCATTTCCCTCCCCATAACGGGAACGCAGGCACAGACGGAGCCGCGGTCTGTCTGGGATAAGTTATCGCTGTCATGTGCCTCCGAGGGCCACGTGGTCCGATTGTCATCCCGCATCCCACCAACTCCACTGGCCAATCCAATAAGGATTTATGTCTGGGATGCTGTCCTCTCATTAAAGTCCACCATGGACTCTCTTGGAGAAGGTAAATTCAACCTGCTCAGGCGTAATAGACCCCTCCACCATTGCACGGCAGTGCGCAATGAGAGGCAGAGAGGGCCATTAGTCTTATGCGGCCCGACTAGCAGCAGGCAGGATAATGAACTAAGGAGAGGGTTAGGGCACCCAGAGGAAATAAGGCTCACACTGCAGAGGTAAATTCACCATAAGAGACAAATACTGTGAAGACCACGGGCCTCAAACTGACAAGGAGGGATATAAAAAAGTTTTTAGTGCTTATTGAGTGGATATATATTTTCACATATTTATTTATTTGTTTGCTTAGTCCTTCATTTACGAGAATTTCAGATGCTTTAACAGGGAAAAAGCCTCGTCTTGAGAGCATATTTTCATTTAAGAGTGTAGCCTCAAGGCAAGGCAAAGCAAAATGCTGTGACGGGAGTTTTAAATTGCAACACGTCTACAGTGTGTAAAGTGTCTTGCTCGGTTTGTTTATGAATGTGCATTATATCGCCACTTAAAGCCAAAAGTTGTACCTGTGAGTTTTTTTTATGCATTTGGGAATGTTATTAAATTGCTGTCATTTTTAATAGGGTAGGATGTGATATGGGGGCGCTCATCCGACTTCATCAGATTGAATGCATATTACATTCCGAGGAAAATGAGCTATATCTTTTACAGTGAAAATAAAACACAGTGATAAAGCAAGACACTGGAATTTAGGAATATATTCACACTGTACTAAATATGATGCATGATGCATTTCCATTAGACAAAACCGTCTGTGGAAGGAATATGACTACAGTCAAACAGCAATTCAAAACGCAAATGACCATTTTCAGAATGCACATCCGCCCTCAGCGAGTACAAATAGATAGTTGTGGGCTTCGTGAGTAATTGTCCTCCTATGGTCATCACCTCAGAGAAGAATAACAAAAATGAGATGTATGGTCAGTGTTGCACGGTGATGGCCTTGCGTGCATTTCCTTTAGTGATGCTGAGTAAGCTTTGCCTGGAGTGTGGAGGTTTCTCTCTATGCCTTCCAAACTGGATGAAGACCAAGTCCCTGTCTGCGTTTGTTTTTGTCACCCTGTTCTCTACGCCAGATGGTTTGACAGTCTTGCCAGGAGCTGTTATTGCCTTCATAGATATGCTTCTCTTGACAGCACGTAAGTAAACTTAAGCTAAAGGCAAGAGAGGGTAATTACACATAGACTAAGCTGAGCTCCATTCTAGTGATTATGGCACTTGGCACACACTGCTGCGAACTGGATTTGATTGGATTGAACTACAGAATGTTGCAGTTGTTGCTGTATTTTGTAGCAATGTCATTGGTTACGGTTGTGTTTGTGAAAATCATTAATCTTTAAAGAATATAATCCCACTCCACAGATCAAGTCGTGTTGCGCATGCATGTAATTAATGTAGCCTACTGTTTTCAGCAGTGTGAAGTATTTGAGTAAATGTAATTAGTACTTAAGTATCTTTTTGGCAACTTTGTAATTTGAATGAGTATCAAAGAGTACACTCTAAAAATGCTGGGTAATTTTTTTTTTAACCCAAATGCTTGGTTCAGCCTGTTGGGTTATTTTATTGGGTTGTTTTTATTATTTTTTTAGACAGGTGCTGGGTAGTTTTTCTGTAACTAGGTTGCTGGGTTATTTTTTTCTACCCAACCGCTGGGTTGAGCCTGTCTCCGATGAAACAACCCAGCTGCTGAGTTACAGTCAGATCGTGGGCTTTTTGAGTCCTCAGGAGAGAGCGGTTCTCAGTGTCGCTGCCGATTTGGTGCACTTCTCATAAAGTCTTTACTGTGCTGTAAATTATATTATTTTACACATGGCAACATAAAGATGAGGTTGTCAGTCAACTGCGTCAGCAGCAGTCGTTTCGCATAATGGAAACGCCTTTTGCCTTACATAGCATAAATGGATTTTATTCGTTATAATACTGGATTTAATTTAATTTGATGTTAAAATATGTTCTCTAATCTCAGTACTGAGATTTATGTTTAAGGGCAGGTTTTGGAGTCAGTCACGGCATCTTTCAGATACGAGTGAAACGGCCGCGGTCTGAGGTTAGCAGCTCCCCCGGCGAACAGCAGCCCTTCACCTGCTCAGATTTCGGCGACACACCAGCACACGAGTTAGCACTATTTTGGTAAAAAGTGATTACAGAGAATGGCTGAATATACTTAGATTAAAATGCTACTTTTAAATGTTACATTTTTTGTTTCTAAAATGCATGTTGAATGAGTTTAAATGCATGTAATATTGTAAACTATGCTGTATTCAACCGAATAAATTCAATTTGTCTTGTATTCTGTCCATGTGTTCTTGCTTAATAAATGTTTATCGTTTGATTATTGCTGTTGCCTCTAGAAATTCTGTGTGTGTGATTTTTATTTTATTTTATTTATTTATTTTAATTCCAGCCCATTTTAAGGCAGCAAAATAATAATTTTTAAACAATAGTTGACTTAAAACAACCCAGCATCTTGGGTAAAAACATTAACCCAACTAGCTGGGTCAAAATAACCCAGCATGTGTTCCGTCCAATATTTACCAAAGCCTTGGGATGCCAAATAACCCAAGTTGGGGTTTTTTAACCCAGCATTTTTTAAAGTGTAGCAAGTTTTAATCTCTACTTGACTAGATTTTTGTATAAGTACTCTTTGCTCCACTACGTTTTTAATAAGTAATGCACTTACTCAACATTTTACATGGTACCTAACTTTTTCTGCAAACTGGTTTGGGCACAGGACGCACATTTTTACACTCTTAAAAGTGCTGGGTTATTTCTGTAAACACATTGTTGGGTTAATTGTGCTGGGTCATAATTCTGTGTTGTTTGAGGTACTGTAAACACACAGTTGGGTTGCTCATGCTGGGTCAAATTCTTTCACCACTGAACCGCTGGGTTGGGTTATTTTGACCCAACCGGTTTATTTTTCCTCTTCATCGAACTTTCTGGATTCTTCACTCGTCCCGTCGTCATGCAACTTGCAGCAAGCAGGATTATAAGGTAAATTAATATGATGATATGATTATTTACCTCTATTTTTAACAAGCTGTGGTAAGAGCACACTGATTTCACGGTTAATGTGGTATTTGATCTGTCGCTGTGCAGGTTAACGTTAGCGTTATTTTGTGAATGAAGTAGCCGCCTACATTTTTTTGTTGAAAAAAAGGCCTCAAAAATATCATTATCGTTATATAAAAGTTATATATTTATATGTGTGTGTGCGCAAAGTTTTATATATATACTTATTTTAACGCCTCATGGAAAAGGTATGATCTAGGTCAGAAATACAGGGGTAAGTTCAGTTAACTTACTGTCTGTGTAACGTTTCTGTATGGCTTTGTAATGTTTTGTCAGAATTAGATCATTTCGTACTAAAAATTGATCTTTTAAGGTCAGATCTTTTTTTTTTTTTTCCAAGTAGGCTAAATGTCTGCGACGTGCCGAATCCAACAATAACTTCCATTTTCGCGCTCTTTTTTCCTAAGGTAAGGTTTGCATTAGCTACCCAAACCACGATATTACTGCCTGGTATGTAATATTATTCTTAAATAATCTTGGCTACAGTATGTAAAGTTAGACTTAATCTCTAAAATGGTGTATGAGGACCTTTTACTCTTCCTCTATTTTAGTGAATGCTTGTGTTGCTTTAATCAAGACACAAGAGGTTTATCCAGGTTAACAGTAAGTTAGAGAGGCCATGTAAAGTGTTCTTTATATGTTACTGTTAGAAATAATAATTTGTATTTGAGATTGATGAATAATAGGCAGATCACTGGATTTCCAGGCTGGCATACTGTATGGTTTTGCTAGCTTTTAATCCAGTTTTTCGTCCTTATTTTACAGAATTTTTGCCTCCCAAAAAAATTGGAGAAATGGTGGATTCGCAGCAATGGGTCTACAAGCATCCCAGAAATCTTGAAGGAGTTCCCAAGGCTTCTAGAAAAACTTGGCATGGTAAGAAATCATTTTGATTTTATGGTTTCGTTTACAGAAATTTGAAATGGTTAAATTGTTAGTGGGGTTGAGCAGATAGACGATAGTATAGTGCATTGACGATAGTCAGAAATATCGCTGAAAGCTGATGTCTTTGTCGATAGTCAAGGCGATATTACAGGAGCTGCCCCACATCTTTAAAATTTGAGCACATTGTTTTCTGTGAGTGTACACAGCAGCAGCACCTCTGCCAGAACGTCACTAACATCTACATATTCCTAATAAATTACATTATGTTTGTCTCAGGAAGTCATTAATGTAGGCTGACTAAGTCACACTTCAGCCATGCCATTGTCACATGGTCTGCCTGTGTTATTTGTTTCTGATCCAATCTATTTAAATCCAATCCAATCCAATCCAAGCCATTTAAAGAAATGAAGACATTTTCACAGGGAAAGTGTTTCAGTGTGTCGTTTTGATTGTGAGATCAGTTTTACAGCTTGCACTGTATTATTCTTATGGTTTTTAGATGCTAAAAGGGAGAGTGCTTTCAAAGTCCTGCCCACTCTGCTTCCCCAATCAATATACAAGAACGGAGGAAAGGTCTTCAGACCCACAACCACAGAATCCCGGAAGTCATTCATTTGACGTACAACCTGTACGTTTTTTTTTTTACTTTTTCTACTCTATAAACAGTACTGTCTGTGCATACGTTTTAGGCCACTAGTATTTTCACCAGTTAAAAAATGGTTTTAAGTCAGTTATTTATATCTTTTGCTGTAGCGTGGAAATATCAGTTTAAATTTCCATACATTCATTTTGCCATTAATTGTAATAATCCAGTGAATGTCTGACAACAGCCAGTGCTCCACACAGAGATCTGATCTGATCATCATCCAGTCCGTCTGGAATGACATGAAGAAACTGAGACAGACTAAATCCAAAAGAACTGTGGCAACATCTCCAAAATGCTTCAAGAAACCTACCTGCAAAGCTACAGTACTGTTAAAAGTTTTAGGCACTTGTGAAAAATGCTGTAAAATGAGGATGCTGTCAAAAATAATGTCATAAATAGATTTCCTTTATCAATTAACCTCTATTAACTAAATTAATTCAACATTTGGTGTGAGCAGCTTTTGCCCTCGGTGCACTTCAGGAAGCTTTACAGGGAGGTTCCTTGAAGCATTTTGGAGACGTTGCCACAATTCTGGATTTAGTCTCAGTTTGTTCTGTTTCTTCATGTCATTCCAGACAGACTGGAGGATGATCAGATCAGATCTCTGTGTGGAGCACTGGCTGTTTTCAGACTCTGTGTGAAAATCTCACTGGATTATTACAATTAATGGCAAAAGGTGTGGAATTGTAAACTGATATTTCCTACTGACACACTACAGCAAAAGATAGAAATAACTGACTTAAAACCATTTTTTAACTGGTGAAAATACTAGTGACCTAAAACTTTTGCACAGTACTGTGTATGTATATACAGGTGCATCTCAATAAATTAGAATGTCGTGGAAAATTTCATTTATTTCAGTAATTCAACTCAAATTGTGAAACTCCTGTATTAAATAAATTCAGTGCACACAGACTGAAGTAGTTTAAGTCTTTGGTTCTTTTAATTGTGATGATTTTGGCTCACATTTAACAAAAGCCCACCAATTCACTATCTCAACAAATTAGAATATGGTGACATGCCAATCAGCTAATCAACTCAAAACACCTGCAAAGGTTTCCTGAGCCTTCAAAATGGTCTCTCAGTTTGGTTCACTAGGCTACACAATCATATAAATATTTTGTTTGAGCAACCTTTACCAGACCCAGTTCACAGGAAAACCCTGATGGTTTGGCTGATTTCCATAAAATACACTTAAACGTCATTTATTTAAGTCAACTTAAATGTTACAACTTGTAAAAATGTAAGCTATGTTGCAAGACTAAGTGTCGTGTACTTAACAGGTGGGGACCAACATGGTGATGCATTCCTGCACATTTTGTGCCTTGGTGACGAGACAACGACATCCCACATCTTCGCCATTGTTTCAGGCCATGCCATTGAAACGGACTTGTTGCTTGAGGCTGTTTATCTTTTTCAAGTCCTTTTTTGTGCTTGATGTTAGCTACACTAACATCTTCCTTCCTGGGAATTTCTCCAACATGCAGTATATCATATTGATGGACATGAGTCTTCATGTGCGAAGTATTTGAGGGCAACAGTTTTTTCTGGCGACTTATAACATTTAAATTTTTTGTCACATGTATTGTCTGTTGTAGGTCTGTTGTTTGGCTTAGTTTTAATGGCACAATGTTTGGACTGATTCTCATGTGGCAATAATCAATTTCATAGCGTTATGATGCTGCAATGCTGACAAAGAATAGGAATCTACAGTACCTAGTTTACAAAGTTTTGTGTTTTAAAGAAACTGATCTACAAACACCGTTGTTTTATCTGTGTCTATAGGGGTTGGATGTAATGTGTAACAGTAGCACCCATTCAAAAATTGTTTTGAAAAAAATGTGAAAAATCATTAAATTGATATTGCATTTTTTTGTGTTGTGTAATTGTATTACAAAAAAATAATAATTTTACATTCCTTTGTGATTGTTATTTATTATTATTGGTAATATTGGTAAATATAAAGGTAGCAAGGCAATGAGACAACAA
This sequence comes from Onychostoma macrolepis, assembly GCF_012432095.1. Lineage (NCBI taxonomy): Eukaryota > Metazoa > Chordata > Actinopteri > Cypriniformes > Cyprinidae > Onychostoma > Onychostoma macrolepis. The sequence continues at coordinate 21,966,511 of NC_081177.1, read as the reverse complement.
ATAACCCAATGTTTAGGTAATGTTTAACCCAGAAACACAGTTAACCTGACCCACTGGTTGGGTCAAATAAACAACCCAACATTCTGGGTCAAATGGTTAAACCCAGCACTTGGGCCAAAACAACCCAGTGCGTGTTCTGTCCCATAGTTACCCAGCGTCTGGGTTAAGGTTGGGTTATTTTTTAACTCAGCATTTTTAGAGTGTACTGTGTGATACTGTAAATATCACACAGTACTGTAATAAGCAGCACAGAAGTTTATATGTAATATTTATCCAGAAATGGATAAATATTAATTCTGCTGTTTAAAACAAATAAAGAAAAGGAGAGTGGTTATTATGTGCAAATAGCGGGAAACTATATTTGCACAGTGTACGCATGTCAAAAAATAAATTCCGATTTGAAGCTTGTGACATACAGTATAAACATCAACCAGATCACTTTATTTAGCGTTCATGTAAACACTACATTCAGATTCATAAATCGGAATGAATTCAGTCCAATTTAAACAAAAATAATACATAGCCAGAGAGGCCTAATTGAATGTGAGTACATTAGCAGCTAATTGCTGAATCACAGAATTAGGCTAATTTTATAATGCTGCCACAGGTTGTGTTTTAGTCCATGACCTTGAATCAGAGGGGGAAAAAAACAAACAAACAAAAAAATAAAACCGAATGAACGAATGTGAAAACCCTGAAAGGTGGTTTTGACCCCTTGGAATGTGATTAGGCTGGTTTTAACTACCAGTGGGGCTTGTTTTGTTACACAGACCTGAAAACCCTGAGAGTGATATAGCCAGCTACTGGCCTAGCATGCAGAATACAGAATTTTTTGTCATTTTCGCAGATCCATGTGAACAGGGATCATTTTGACAATGTTGTCATCTGTATTGGAAAATTTTCAAAAACACAAAGTACATCATTGTTGTGTAAACATACCCTTATATGAGATGAGGTCATGGCTGCAGCCGGTCATGAGGTCGAAATCAGCATGTGCAAGTGGGTTTTGACTGTTTTACTTAATATGTGACCCTGGACCACAAAACCAGTCTTAAGTCGCTGGGGTATATTTGTAGCAATAGCAAAAATACACTGTATGGGTCAAAATGATTGTTTTTTCTTTTATGCCAAAAATCATTACTACTGTATATTAAGTAAAGATCATATTCCATGAAGATATTTTGTAAATTTACTACTGTAAATATATCAAAACGTAATTTTTGATTAGTAATATGCATTGCTAAGAATTCATTTGGACAGCTTTAAAGGCGATTTTCTCAATATTTGGATTTTTTTGCACCCTCAGATTCCAGATTTTCAAATAGTTGTATCTCAGCCAAATATTGTCCGATCCTAACAACCCCATACATCAATGGAAAGCTTATTTATTCAGCTTTCAGATGGTGTATAAATCTCAATTTCTAAAAATTGACACTTAAGACTGGTTTTGTGGTCACATATTATTTTATTTACTGTACGTGTTATTCTGAAGAGATACTTTTTTGAAGGATATTGATTTACTAATGCCCTTTTTGACCACTTGAGCTTAACAGAGACTTGAGTTTTTGTAGATCTTTAAGAGGCTGTTGTGTCAACCTTGATTTATTGCAGTATTGAGGTGTTTTATTTCTGTTTTAGAAAATAAATGATTTGTAAAGGAAGTTTTCTCCTCTTGTAAAGGAGTCAATTTCTCTTTAAAGAGTCCTTGGATGCGACATGCACTTTTACAAGCCATTTGAACTGAAATGTGTGTTGGCAGTGTGTGTACACAACCACCCATGATAAAGATCCACCCAGTGTTTTTTTTTTTTTTTTTAATCTCGTTAAATAATTTCCCTTTCTCATATCAAGCCATTCTCAGATGCCTGTCTGTGTGACGTCACACAGACCCAGGCCCTCTCAGGATTGTTGATTGACACTAGCGTTTTACCTTAGACCCACCCTGAGTGAGCTGTCACAAAGTCCCTTTCAAGGAAAGTCCGTTCACTTGGCCGCCATATTTGCAACCCCTCTGGGCAGCTCAAACAAGACCAAGTCCTATCTAAATGAATGGGGGAATCCTGAAATCTCAAAAACTGCTTGCTGAACTCGCAATTAAATTACATATTTCAAATCAGCAACAAAATCTGAAATGAACTGCCCGATGAATGTTATTTATTATGCTCAAACAGCGTTTAAAAGGCTTATTTTTCAGGCTAGACAAGCCAATGCGCATGTGTAGTTCCAACGCGATTATGCCTGCGCAGGCGCATTGGTTGGTCCAGCCTCAGGCTTCTGTGGGAACCAGAGCTTCTAAAGGCTGCTGCAGTGACGCAATGACTTTATTTTTGAAGGGAATGCATCCTCCGATCTGCCTAAAAGCGGGATTTATACTTTCACAAAAAAAAAAAAAAAAAAAACTCTTCATTGTTTTCCCTCAAAGCTTAAAAGTTGCACTGGTGGAGTTTGAAATTAACATCAAACTGCTTCTGTTTCACACAAATGCCGGCACAGACGTGCATGTTCGGCTAGAATCGCCTAGAACTCGTGCATCTTCGGAAGCGGAGCTGCGCGGAAAGTTATAAAAAATGTCGTGCACACCGTCACGTGAAACGATGTCGCGCGCACTCAAAGCAAACTTCCGCCAACACCGCGATGACGTCATATTTGGCGCGCGCACCCAAGCGAAATTGCGGAAGCGTCCAGTATAAATCAGCCTTAAATGCGTTTATGTTCGCGCAAATCATTCATGATCCAGCCTCACCTACAGAAGAAGTGAGTATAAGGTTATTTTATGAATCTACTAACTTTAGCAAGTTCTGCGGCTAATGTAAACAGTATCATGAGAACAGCTCGGGGTGAGCAGAGCTCATTAGCATTTAAAGGAACATGGACTAAAACGGCATGCTGAAAACTGAGTTGATTTTGACAGAGTAAAAAGGTGTTGTTTTACACTACCATTGAGAAATTTTAACCAAAGTATGTTATAGACTTTTCATTAAGACCCTAAAGAACCATATCAACTTGTGGCTAAAGTGGCCCAAATCCGACTTTTTTGCCCAAATGTGACCCATATCTGATTTTCATAAGACAGTCTGAACAGCACAAATCCGTTTTTATTCAAATCAGGCCTAGGCCACTTTCATTTGTGGTCCTAAATCGGATACATATCCGATGTTTTGCAATGCGACTTCAGTCTGAACGGCCATGTTGCATTTCATGTGATATTTACGTCATTGAAATGCGACAAACGTCACAATTCTGCGCTGGAGGAAATCGTGCTCTCCTTCTTCTTAATATTCTTTTTCTTATCACTTCATTATTTAGGCTCCGATTGCACATTAACTTAAAAATGGCTAAACACACGCTAACACGACCAGCATCCATTTTTATTTCCGCAAACACAGTGTACTGCGTCTGACGTCACATCTTCTTCAACGCATGCGGGTCATTTCAGGGCCGTATACGGTTCACACATGAGACTGATGGAAGTCGCATTTAAATGACAATGTGAACAACAGTGCAAAAAAATCGGATTTCAGCAAAAAAAATCCGATCTGAGTATTAAGACCTGCAGTGTGAACTAAATCTTAGTTCCTGATTCATCTGAGCGAATGATTCAGTGATTCACTTATAAAGGCAGTCGCTTGATGCCACCTACTGGACCGGAGAATCGACGTAAAGAAACAGAAAATTCCAAACACTGTGCTTTAAATTAAATCAAATTCAAGGACAAGAATGAAATGTTGTAAAAGCCAATCTTCGCATACATACATTCTCTAAAACACTTTTTTAAAGAGTGCTATATAATAAGTTACAATGATGACTACAGGGGATAAAGCAGTTTGGAAAATGGATGGGATCGATTGAAAATATAAAATCAATTTTATGCTTGATTCTGAGGTGACACCGATGCCCTTTCTGCGAGTCTTGCAGTGTAAAATGTGTTTTAACTGGAAATTACATTAGTGGTCACCAACAGCCAATGAGAACGCAACATACATGGCACAGGAAATTTAAGGGGGAAGAGCTGTAGTCTTACGAGATGTCCTGTATCACTTCCTGCGCATGCGTTTTGTAAATGAGACAAAGTTATCACGTATTTGTCTGAGTAAAATATTGTGTGACCCTCAGTCGTTGATCTGTCATGTAATGTGCAAACACGATACCAAAACACTCAGTACAGTAATCAGACAACATTAATGTAACTGTAAGCTCAAAGCCTTGAATGTGGCTCAAGTGTTTACTCAACAAACTAAAATGTATGACAAAATTACCTCCTAGTAACACAAATATAATGCTCAAAATATTTCTGACACAGTAACAAACTCAAACCTGTTTCAATTGGCACGTGTGTATCGGGGGCCTAATGGCTTCCCGGCTTAACACACACAAATAGCAGTCATGCCTCCCAGCTTCCTCATTAGCATAGTTAATCCTGTGTCTTGAAGAGGCTTGAGTAAAATATTCCTCGCAGGCAGCTTCGCACAACAAGCGCCACTGATACAGTACATGAATAAATTACGGAGATAATTAAAGGAAATGTCAACGCGGGACTGGATGGAGCGTTATTAATGATGGCTGGGCTGTGTTAAAGTATCCTGGGCTGAAGTAAGCATGATTAATGTCTGTTTAATGGCAGTGGGGAAGAACATGGCTTCGGCTTTAATAAAGAGAGCTTATTTTACTGGGGTTTGTCTCTGGAATTGACCTGTTCTCAACACCCGGAGGAGCGCTGTTCGACCTTTCCAAAGATCATCTAATCTTCCGGTCTTGTTCAGGGATTTATTTCCAACAACAATTATAATGGGGTGATATGGATGGATATGTCTGGGAAGTGCTAATAAAACGCAGTGTTTTTTTGTGGGCGAATGTGGGTGTGTTTTACGCTCCAGTGCAGGCCTGTGGGGTCTGTGCTGATAGACAGTGACGTTTTTATAGAAATTCTTGACTGACGCACAAACAAAACGTAGAAAGTATAGCCTACTAAAGGTTGAATTTAAGTTATTTTCATCCTTGAATTATAGGTTTGTGTGCGTGATAGGGTGAAGGGGCTTGTTTATTGCAGAGACCTGAATAACTTGTTAACCCTAGAATAGTGTAACCATTTGGAGCTCAAACCAGTTGACAAGTTCAATCACAGAGACCTGACACTCTTGACACCAGGTCCAACTGCACTTGTGGACCAGTGGCACCCATAGAGTCATGCCATTTGTTCCTGAATGGGATTGAATAGTCTCATTTCAAGGTCAATTTGAGCACACTCAGATATGTAATCTTTCTCAAGGCATTGAGCATAACTGCAAGCCTGTCATGTTTGACATAACAAGTTCAGCGCGCTTTGTGCTGTAGGTGTCAGAGATAAAGCATGTCAGTCCGTTTTTGCTATACAGCCCACGCTGTAAAAATGTTTTGGGAGGCATCCTAAAAATGAGCTTCATTCTGTAACTGACTAATTATGTGGCCAAAAAAAAGAGAGGAAGTATTCAAATAAGAAAGAAAAATCATACTTTTCCGTTATAAATATTTAAAGATCCTTAAAACGAAATACATTTGTATTTACTTCAGAAGCAAAATGACATGCAGTATTAAGTCGTTTTTCAGAGAAATAATTTTGTGCCAATGGGATAAGAAAAATAAACATAATTCAAAGGGAAAACATGTTTATTTTTCCTACCCCATTGGCAAATCATAAATAAATATTACTACATTCAATTGTTTCTCTGAAAGCAAGTCGTGATATTTTATTTTTCATTTCGAAAGTATGTTTAGGGATGTTCAGATATTTACACTGGAAAACAAGACTGATTAAATTACAGATTAAGAAAAGTAAACTACTGGCTAAATGTTAGTTATATATTATTTTTTTTTATTAAATAAATAAACTCCTGGCTAATGTTTTTGAAAGAAGTCTCTAATGCTTACCAAGGCTGCATTTATTTTATCAAAAATACAGTAAGGACAGTATTATTGTGAAATATTATTTAAAATAGCTGTTTTCTATTTTTAATATATTTAAAAAATGTAATTTATTCCTAGGATGCAAAGCTGAATTTTCAGTGTCAGTCTTCAGTGTCACATGATCCTTTAGAAAATTACTTATATTATTTTATTTAATTATATTAAAAATGAATAAACACTTTTATTCAGAAAGCACTTATTAAATTGGTCAATATTGACAGTAAAGACATATTTAATGTATAATAAAATGCAATATTTTATTTCATTCACTCATTCATAGAGCCAAAAACGTCCAAATTCCTCACGATCCCCTTCTGTATTCATAACGGCCAGTTGTGCGCTTCGGTCAGAAGGTGGCGCTGTTGTTCACAAAGTGCGTCCCTCCAGTCTCTCGCTATCATTCTGCTGATTTGCTGGACCCAGCGCTGGCTGGACACGCTGAATGTAAATCTGGCCGCAAACAACGTCTCTCTCTTTCTCTGTATGGCTGTGAATCCAGCGAGGTGAGCTTGGCTCAGGAGAGGGACTGTCTGGGTTTGCGCGCAGTTTGCAGACAGATTTGCGAGGGAGCCGTGCTGGAATATATTCAGGGGTGAAGAACCGAAGGAGAAAGGGCGAAACCCTCCTACAGCCTGCGCGTTCTTCTCTCTCTCTTTCTCTCTGTCTCTATCTCTGGACGCAAAGACTTGGGCAAAATGGTTTTTCCGAAATCTCAGTGACTGCGATGTCAGCACCTCTCATCTACCGCTTGTGGAGCACAGACTGAAGAAATACACGCACTGAGAGAAGAAAAAGACACGTTAGTCGGGTAAAGTAGAAATGTTCATATCAGAATTGAGCGTTTTGTTATTATAATTGTTCTGTCTGTTCATTGTTTCACCTTGCGTGGCTTTCAGGTTCAGCCGTATAATTCCGTGTCATTTATTGCTGCATTAGAATTCACAGCGAATCAGTGATTGAAGCAGCAGACGCTTTAATCAGCAGGTCAAATATTAGTTCACCCATCAGCTCGTGTTGGTTTACTGTTAAACAGCGTGTGCTGAATGATGCTGATTGACAGGGTTGGATTTGACAGATACGGATATAAGGAGCTCTGCAGCAGTGAAGTTCAGGTAGAGCTTCAGCTGCGCATCTCCTGCAGAAATGCACAGGTGCTCTGCTGGTGTGTCAGGAAAGCCCCTGGAGAGAGCCTGACATTCAGAACAAAAGTGCCATTACTTTACATTACAATGTCCTTGTTACACCAATCGCGTTTTATATTAGCCATAATAATATGTTAGATTAGCCTATATATAATAATAATGTATAAAATAGTAACCTGCATGCCTTAAAAGAGCTATTTCTACCTGATTTAACCCATAAAATTAGTGATGATAAGTCATATTAAAACCAGGTCATTAACATTTTTTTTTTCATTATACACACACACACAAGATTTCTTTTTCCAAACATGCATACTTCATGCATTCATCAGTAAAACCACTTCAGAGTTCCAGAAAGGAGGTTAATGGACATTGTAGCTTTGTGAAGTTCTTGAAAAGTAGTTGAATGAGCACTTAAGAAAGAAAGATAAAAAGAAACCCATAATAGTTCTTGCAAGAATGTTATTTCTGAATCATGTACTGTTAGCTTTTGTGTAAAGTGTATTTAGCTCTATTAGCTCAGCGTGGTACGGTAACTATATCCAGAAAGTGCATGTTGGGTTATTCTTAATCACGTAACATGAATACTGTAATGTAACAAATAGCATAAATGTATCCAAAATGCCTGTTTGTGTTTCCTGAATGTGCGGTGATATTGTATCAGCGAGGTATTTTATGTTTTTTATACTTCTCATGTGATGTAACGCTTCACCATGCTCTGCGGTTGAACTGATATCAACCACTTCCTCCAGAAATGATACTTGTAATATGGCTTTGCATTTTTAATGTGAACTTTTGGTTTTTAATTTCACTTGAATTATTCATCTGAAGTATGCATGCAATATGAGAATCACATGGAGTCAAGAGAAGTCAAGAAATGTCCCTCACTTTCCGCACCGCTTAGAAGTGCCAAGTGTCCTTTCATCTCGCAGCCACAGATTTTATATGAATCTGCGATAAAATTCAGCCGAGGACTCTATTGCTCATACACATGAAACATGCAGTCTGCATTGCATGTGAGGAGAGGCTGAGATTTAATGCAGCATTTTACTAATTTCATTCCACACGTGTGGCGTAAAAAAAAAAAAAATCTGTGGACCTTTAATAATACTGAAGCTGTGAAATGAAGTCATTCATCGCCACAGACAACTTGCGTAAAATTCACACCATGGAGAATCTCCAAATGACCTGCTTTATATATATGCGCTCCCCTCAATTTATTCATGCCAAGAACTAAATTGCATTTCGAATAATCTCTTGCAGAGTTTATATGGCACAAAAACAAGTAATTCTAGGTATCTGTTAGCATAAGTGCCCTTGTGGGTTGACATTTTTTAAAAACGGCGTTGTTCTTAAAACTCCTCGTGCACAGGGAGCAGCCATGATGAGACTTATTAGTCGTCTAGTCATGTAGGAGTGGGAAGAATTCTGTGTCCTGAGACCTCTTTCCAAAGCTGCTATTCGTTATCCTAATGAGTGTCTCCGACTTCGGGCTTAAGGGAGCAAATAAATTAAGGACAAACGCATGCCTACTCTAATTACAACAGATCAGCACTTAACAACACAATGTGATAGAAAAATCCTGAAAGACACTTTTTTTTAAAATGGAAGGTTTTCACGATTTTATCATGTACAAAATATGGGTTGTTATAAGTACCTCCGTTTTTGGCTAAAAGTATTTTGTTTGTCAGTAAAAACACTTTAATACCTCTTCTAATTTCCAGAAATTAGGTTTAAATGGATTTGTAGCTTTGTAAAGTTCTTGGAAAGAGCTAAATAAGGTCAGTACTTAGGAAAGAAAGAGAGGAAGGGGGGAAAAAAACATAACAGTTTTTGACAGAATGCAATTTTTTTATGAAAATAAGTTTCTGAATCTGATGTACTTTTGATGTTCCCTCATTGATTTTAAAAGGAGGAAAACTATTGCTTCAGTTCAGTAAATGCTCATTTTGAAATAACAATATAAAAGTTATTCTTGCGGTTACTTGAATCATTGCAGATTTTACAGCAAGACCATGTCCTGAAGGGGAACATTTTTAGAGTTACATTAAAAGGCCTTTTATCTTGCTAAAAATGTATAAACTATCAATCAGACGACAGAAGGTGTATAGTAGATTGTGTGAAACATGTTTTTAAGCAATGTTTTGATCATGTTGATAATTTAGTGGCCTTAGTAATTCACATATCAAATCAGGTTTTTTTAATGTCGCCGTGACTGAAGTACACAAAAATTAAAATCTCTTGTATAGTTCTGTTGTTCCTAGAAACGGTTTGCATTCATCCGCCCTCTCTCAATTGCTAGATTGGTCATCTCACCTGTTGCTAAATACAACCCAGCTGTTCGCCAAGCTGTTCATCAAACATTTATTCATAATTTAAAAATGAAAAAACAGACATCACGTAGGAAAACAGACTTCACCCGTTACAGTAATGCAATAATGTGCACATTTATCCCAAATCTCGCTGGTATCACCGTCGGCTGTTTCTCTGTCGGGAATGGTTTTGATAAGCTGTCTTCTATGCATTTGCTTAAACTAACATGTCACTGTGAGATGCAGTTGTCATTTGTTTTGATGTAAAGTGCCTACAGGCAAAGGGACAGAGTGAATGATGATTATCACAAATCTGGCGCCTCTGTGTATTGCTTCCCTCGCCGCTACCGCCAGCCTCATTTGCTATTTTGATGATGTGCTCCGGTATCCGTAGAGGCCACTCTCTGGTTCCAGAGAAAGAGAAAGCAATTGATAGGCTGTTATTAATGGCTTTGTGTTTCAGAGTGAAAGCTTCACTCGTCACCACCTGAGATTAATATTGCCACGTCCACTACAACTGTGCCTCAAAGTCAGGCCTTGCTCATCGCTGTATCTCTCCATTTGTTGGGTTTCAGTTTGACAGTTGGTGTTAGTAGGTCACTAGGGCTGACCGATATATTTTTATATCCTATATCCTGTGTGGTATATAAGGCTTTTCTGCCAAGTAGATTCAAAATGTTTAATGCAAGAACTAAAATGTCATTTACAAATGTAATCATTTTCATTTGCACTAATATAACAAAATGTTAAAAAAAGCATTGAAAACTGAGATAGATAGATAGATAGATAGATAGAGCCATGTGGATTACTTATTTTGAGGGATGGATGCACTTTGGGCTTCAAAATCTCGACACCCATTCACTGTCATTGTAAAGCTTGGAAGAGCCAGGACATTTTTTTAATATAACTCCGATTTTATTAATCTGAATGAAAGTCATTTACACCAAGGCTTGAGGGTGAGTAAATCATTGGATAATTTTCATTTTTGGATGAACTATCCCTTTAAGTTTCAAGTTCCAGGCAAGAATCTCGTAATTAGTCTCTTGACATGTAATTACCAAATTAACAGTTTATTCAAATTGTTGCAATATTTACAGTGTTAAATCATTTAATAACGTCTTTGCAGATATTATTTTAATATTTGATACATTGCCCAGCTTTATATTGACTATATACTGTATGTGTGTTTACATGCACAGCAATACACTGAAAACTATAACAGATATATGCATGAGACATATGCACATTTAATAAGACACTATAACATACAAATGTTTACATGCAGAGTAAAATCAGAGCAAAGATCTGTGCGTACCAATTGCTTTAAACGGTAATGAACTAGAACTGTTGTACATGACCTTAAATGCTGTCAGATTATTAAGCATAACCAGTGTAGGATTGTGCATGTCAACACAGTTGACTTGAACATTAATATTATCCAATATAGATTGATTTATTATTACATTCAATTTCTAAATAATGATATATTGCTGTTCGGTGTCATTTTGTGACTGATTTCAGCAGCTTTTTTTAAAAAACCATTTCACACCTGATGCCATTTATATCTGTGTCCTTACATAAGGGACATAATAGATATTCATCTCTTGTTTCAGGCTCATTTCACGTGTCATCCACCCTGTAAAATAATGAAATAAATGAATACAAATATAACATCTGTCCCGCTAAACTGCGCTCAACAGCTTCGTAATTGAGAAAATCAGTCAGGCCGGCCAGCGACACAATAATCCCTCTTATACCCCGCAGAGGATCATCAAAACATAAACCAGCAAGATCTCACCCGCATATTATACAGAACAAAGTGTTGTTCCTTGAAGACGCCAGCTAACTAACCTATAAATGCGACGTTACGGGACAGTAACAGATTTATTTGTCACAAATGGACTGTCTGTCTGTGTTGCTTATGAGAATGCTTCTTTTTGTCTTAATGTCTCTGATATTTCAGTTATCTGAAGCACTTCAGGGCATCGTAATGCATTTAGTTACACTTGCTATTGACAGAATATTGTCCTCAGGAGAGAAGAATAATAAAAGTCAATTTATTGCTACACGCGAACATTTTTTCATTACATTCTGTATCTCAGCTATATCAGCTTGGTTTGAGTGTTGCATTTGGGTAAAGATCTGGACTTTTTTTTTTTTTTTTTTAGTCTTAGTCCTATGTCTGTTTTTATCATACTTTGTCAGCGTGTCCAAATTTTTGTCTTAGACAAGTTTTAGTTGACTAAAGTCTCGGAAATTTTAGTCTAGTTTTAATCAATGAAAACTTTGTCATATTTTATGCTGTGTAGTTAAACAGATAATTACAATTATTTTGCTCAACGTTGTAATCATTACTGGTGTTTTTCTATTAAAACAACAATTAAAAGACTTTTCTATTGTTAATTTCTAGCCTGATCTCACGGCAATTCGTACATATTTTACGAGGTGGCTAATTCATACGAATCCGTACGATTTTTGCTAAATTGTACGTATTTTACGAGTTGCACAATTCGTATGAATTCGTACGAATGACCTACACCTAACCCCGCCCCTAAACCTACCCATCACTGGAGTGTAGAAAAATCATACAAAATTGTCGTAAGAATTAGCCACCTCATAAAATACGTACGAATTGGTCGTGAGATAGCGTTGTAATTTCTTACAAAAGTTGCGTGAATATGGAAGCTTGTGTCTGGATAAAATATAATTAAAAAGATAATTGCAACTTTTTATCTCACAATTGAGACATCTTTCTCGCAATTCGGACTTTTTTCTTAGAAGTCTGATAATATCGCGCAATAAACTCAGAATTGGGAGATGTTAACATTATGTTGCAATTACCTTTTTTTATTTTTTATTTTGTGGCAGAAACAGACTTCGATTCGTAAGTGCATTTATGCAGCAACCAAGATCACAAACAATATAGCCAAGATTCATGGGTGGATTTATTCATCACTGAGAAGGTTTGATTGCAGGTTTAGTCACAGCAGCCATGTGAAGGAACACAATGTTCTCATGGTTGCCAGGTTGTGAAGATTAAGTAATTCACGGGGCAGGAATTATGTAAGCTTGTTTTGTCACGGGATAAAAAATAATTCCATAGAAAATGTATCCTTTTTAAAAGAAAAGCTCTGATTGGGGGATTTAATCTCTTGACATCTGGCAACCCTTAGCATGAAAACCTATGGAGGCTTGTTAAAAACAGTCTATAACATTTTCTTTCCTCTTTTTGATGAAGAAAACATCACTTTTTGTTTTATTGAATTGTTTTAAGGTTTATTTTTTAAACTGCATTGTCTTTTTCATCAATAACTTAGTCACTGATAATGTTTTAATGACGTTGGTGTCGTCTCGTTGTCTTGTTTTAGTTACGAAAAAGGTGGTCAACTAACATTTTTTGACAATTTTAGTTAATGAAATTCACACTAATCTGGATGCATATACTGTACATTCAAAAGAGTGTTTTTGTATTGACCTGTAATTATGTTTAGTCAAGGAACAAGCAAACATAATCAAGGAATCAGTGAGTTGTTTGTAATGGAGTAGAGATGGCTTTTTGAAGCAGTCTTCGCTTCAGAGAGTTTGAACATTAAGCATTATTGATGTAGCTTTACATCTTCAGGGTGTTTTATTTGGAGGGATGTTGAATTGTTTGTATTAAAAGGCATTAAATTAGGCTGCAAATAACAGAGCCTCTAATTACACAGCGCACACTTTTCATTAATGGGAATGAACTAGACAGTTCAGTGTGATGAGAAGGTCTCACAGGCTCACTGCCGTTGAGGATTTCACTTCAAGACTGCTTAGCAAGAAGGAACATGACATGCAGTGTTCTTCACACAAAATCCAGAGTATTTAAATCCCATTTTACACACTTACTCCTGCTAAAAGCAGCCTAAAACTTGAGATGAGGGGAATCCTTCCTGAGGCCCCACGCTCCGGCAGCTACACGAGATGGCAATAATTATCGTTCTTGGAGTGCCCTTATAAGTCTTCAGTGGCCTGGATATTACTTGGCTTTGTGCGAGCGTGTGTGTTTTGTGCGTCAGTGAATTGTGTGAAGCGCTTCTCTGAAGTGTATTATGAGAAACTGACGTTGAGCGTCTTACAGCAGAAGTTCTTAACTGGTGGGCCGCATCCCAAAAATGGGTCACAGGTCTATTCTGATCAAACCCTGCGGTATGTGCGCGCAAATTAATCTGCCGTTTGGTAGAAACTAGTCAGATTAGGCAGATGCCAACATGGACAGATTGTATGACACGCTCTTATCCTTGAAAAGCATGGACAAAACTGCACAAGGTTCAGAAAATATGACCAGCATAACATTAAATATGCAGCTAGGATAAACATGATTTTGTGCCATCCAAAAATGTTTTGTGCAGTAAATTATTTGCTTCTGAGAAGAAAAAAAAAGTCATCAGAATCGAGGAGATAATAACCAAATACTAACCATAGTATATTTTCCAGTTTGGCGTAACAGTTAATCAAGTGCATGCTAAATGTAAAAATTTAAATTTATCAATATGAACATTTAATATTTAATTCATACTAGTTGTATATACAGTCAGTGTGTATTAATTTATTTAGAATGAAAAACAGCAAGGACACATTCAAATTGCACAAAAGTTACAGTAAAGACTTTATGTTGTTACAAAAATCATTTCAAATACAAAGTAAATGTTATAATGCTTTATTTCTATTCTTCAGATAATACTGAAAAATATATTAAGCAGCAAAAGTTTTTTTTATAACACTGATAATGATGATCAAAAATGTTTCTTAAGCAGCAAATCAAAATATTAGAATGATTTCTGAAGGATCATGTGACACTGAAAACTGGAGTAATAATGCTGAAAATTCAGATTTTATCACAGGAATAAATCACATTTTAAAATATATTCAAATAGAAAACTGTTATATTAAATTGTAATAATAGTTCACAATATTACATTTTTTATTGTATTTTTGATCTTTCACAAAAAAATTTTTTTTCATTTTTTAAATCATACAAACTCTAACCCAAAATTTTGAATGGTAATATTGTTCTTATTAATAATATGAATAAATGTATGTTGTTTGGTTCTATGTTGGATTGCAGTTTGATGTCCAGTGTAAAATCAAAATGCAAAACCAGTTGAGATCCAGTGTTTTGAAATGTCTCTGTTCTCACATCCGCAGTATACTACATCCTTCCCTCTGTCTCTTTTCACTGTCTTTGGCTCCATAAATTGATTTAAAATGTTGCTTGGCAGATTGGCATTGCAGAAAATAATCGACTGAAAGCCATCCAAACCCCATAACTCACTGGCTGTTGTGAATAGTGTGTCATTTTTAAAAACAAGCACACCCTGCAGACCATCACTTTTGTAATGTGTACATCCTGACTCATCCAAATGGTGATGGCCAACTGACTTAGGTTAGGACATAACTTTCCCTTTAACTAGACAGTATCTCCAGACTTTTTAACATTTTCTGCAGTGATTTTATGGTAAATGGATTTATAGCTTTCCTATAGCATTGGTGAGTAGTTGCTTCAAGTGTTAGCATAAGATTGCTTACAACATAACACATATGTTATTTTAAATTAAAAGTTTACCAATGCATCATCTTGCTCAGAGAGACATTATGAATGCTTGGAAATAAAGCTTCATGTCCAAATGCAGTCAGCTTTATTACTCTGAATAAGCTGTGATGCATGTATTTTATGATGACTTTTTATTAACCAACATCCGCTTCAGTCTCTTGGAAACAAGGGCAGTTAAAAAGCTACAGGAAAGTGCAAATTATATGGCTTTTTGCTAGCATTAGTTTAGTTCGCATAGGAATGAAGTGTGTATGTGTATATTGTTGAATCAAGTGTCAGTTTAATCAACGTTTAAATTGTTATCATAATGACTTTAAAATGCATGCTGTTAACAAAATCATTATTGAATCATTTACAGTCTCTGTACAGGGAGATTTGAGATATAAAACTGTGACTCAGTAGATAATGTTGTCTCATTAAAATCAGATGATTTCCCATTGATTCAATACGTACAATATTTGGGAATAGCAATATGACAGTGAGCTGGCAATCCAGTTTTCTGATTAAAAACAAAAAAATCTGTGGCATAACCACAGTGGCATTTGCCTCCTGTGACGTCATGTGCACACCTTTTATTAGCAAAATAATGGTTTAGTTTAAAAAAAAAATAATAAAAATTAATAAAAGATTGTTTTGGTTTAAACTCTTAAAATTCGGTTTAAATTACCAGCCACTTTCCAATTGTGTTGTCTCTGTTTCTTTCATATATTTTGGATTTTTCTGACTGTTTCTGCAGGTTACATTGTTACTCCAGCAGGTCGTAAGAATAGGTTGTCTTTAAGAGTCATTGAATCATTAACTGAACCAATTCAATCAGAAACAAACTGCTGCTACATGCATCATTTGAATCTCATGCAGACCACAAAACCATGGGACAATCTAAGGCCCCGTTTACACTAGTGCGTTTTAGAAGGAAAACGATCCTCGTCTACACTGGCGTTTCCACTGCGTTTCAAAAACAATCTCCGTCTACACTACACAACCAAAAACGTATGTCACATGACCATTCATGCAGGTACAACCATAGATATGTATAGGTAGATGCCCTATTATTTAGATGGCAGACGGCCACATCTACGTGCTTGGAGCGGTCGAATGGGGACTCTACCTCTACATGGGTACAACAATGAGCATGATGTTATTGTTTATACGGTCGTCAAGGATACGCAGAGCGAATGTGGGCAGCAACGCCATCGTTTTCAAAAGTCTCCGTTTTGGTCCGTTTACACTGAAACGCAACCCCGGAGTTTTCAAACTAAAACGGGGTCTGCAGTGTTTTCAAAAGTCTCTGTTTTCGACCTCAAAAACGCCAGAGTAGTGTAAACGATAGGCGAAACCGTAGCAAAGGTTATGCGTTTTAAAACCAAAACGCACTAGTGTAGACGGGGCCTATAACGCTTGACATATTAAAAGATCAAATTAAATATACGCCATATGTTTATGCGTACTAAATAAAGCAAGCAGATGAGCCCTGAGCTAAATTGCACCTTAAGGTTTGTCTTTGTTATAGTGAGAATATGAGAAACACTTGGACACATTGTGTTCATATTGTCGGTTCATCTGCTTACCTATGCGTAGTATGTTTTATTAATAATGTGTATACTGAGATTGACCCTTCAATATCATTGTTGTAGGCCTGGTTTCACAGACAGGGCTTAGATTAAGCCAGGATTATAGGCCTCAAATTAAGTTCAAATAGTTAAAAATTTTTTTTTTTTTTTTGGTAATGTGCCTTAGAAAACATTATTTATGTGCATCTTGATACAAATCAGTAGCACTGACATATTTTAAGACAGCTCAGACATGCATTTTAGTCTGGGACTGGGTTTAAGCCTTGTCTGTGAAACCAGTCATTAATGTATTAAACCACATTAAGCTAAAATGCTTTTTTGTGTTCGTGTATATAATGATTACATTACATTTTAAGTGAAAAGCTTTCACATTTTGCATAAATCTTGTTGACCTATTTGTTGATATTGTTGATTATAGGCTTTTTTAATTGTGAAAATCTACTTTAGTTTCTCCAGCCGATCAATATAAATTTGCATCATGGAAAAGAGTATTGTTCTGAATGCAAGATCTCACTTGTGATCTTTTAAGCCACATTAGCCGCATTAGTGCTGTGGTGATTTCGCCACATAATGCGTATTGTAAGCACACAGCAGCCACCACTCATTACCTCATGGCTTTCTTTTGCATAAAAACTAATTTTTAGAGTTAATTGAGAAAAATAGACTGGACTACCTATAACAAAGTATTTCTAATTTCTCATAATTTGTTCCTCAACAGGTCAGGTGGTTTTCTCTCGAGAGAGCAGCCGTTCATTCACGGCGCACTGGATTCAAGTAACACTCGCCCCTGGCAGCTGAAGATGACGTTACTATGGAAACAGTTTTTGCTGCTATCAATCATGGAGTATCTTGCAGGTAAAATGAATTGGTAATTCCTTCCCTCTGTGGCTCTTGTGGTGTATTCACAACTATGTCTCTATCAACTTTAACTTAATCTTTTCGTAGGTAGACTGTGACGATGTTCTGAAGCTCAGAGTTAAAAAAGAGAAATCTGACTGTAGATATGTGACAAGTGCTCCCCAAAAAGCGTCCTCTTGTTCAGTGAAGCATTATGTATGTGGTCAACCTGGTTGTTGTTGTTGCAGCATTTGTTGCTATCAGCCCATATCTTGATTATGAGCGGAAGACAGTAATAGATCCTGACGCACAGAATCAGGCTTACAGGAACAGGACGTGTTTTGGATGTGGTGGAGGGGCTTTCAATTAAGCTGTGCAGTCATTTTGAAAATGAATTGTGTTGTGTAATAGAAGGTTTTGGAGGCTTCGATACAATGTGTCCTCCAAAGAAATTGAACTAGTATGTCACAGTTTATGGCTCCACTTCCTACAGATGTTATTTCTGTGAATAAGAATTCACTGAGAATATACAGCTCTTAAAGGGGTAGTGCACCTAAAAGTGATGCTTCTGTCATCATTTACTCACCCTTGTGTCGATCCAAATTTGTGACTTTCTTTCCCAAAAGCACAAAATAAGATATTTTGAATATTTTTACTGATTGCTCTTTTCAATGAATCCCTGCTGAGGCTTTCAAGCTTCAAACAGGATGCACCATAAAAGTGGTCTGTACAACATGTGTGCTATATTTCAGGTCTTCTGTAGTCATACGATAGCTTTGAGTGAGGAACAGATTTAAATTTGAGTCATTCTTCACCTCCTGTGAGCTGTTAACGGCTGTGACGGCATCATTTAGTATGTGAGCTGAACTCGAGGACCAGTTTGATTTGTGAATGAATCATTCAGATCAATCATTCATGGTTTTGTGAACTGAAAGAACCGATTCATAAAAAAAATAAAAATAAAAATTGATTTGTTTTATTAGGGGTGAAAATTGGATATATTATCATGATACCATCTAAAACAGATTATCTGGAAGAAGAAAAAAACTATATTTGATCAAAACATGCTGTGATCTGATTGTGATTTGATTTGATTTAGGGACCTGCAATTGATATATCGATAATACGAAATTACTTTAAAAATTCTCTGAAAATTGCAAATCCTGTATCCCAATTGAGACATCCATAACAAAAAAAAATACTCTTTAGTTTTAATTAATAGAAAAATTATTTAAAAAGAGATCATCAGTCATCTGATGACAGCTCATAATTGGCTTGTGCAATGAGATAAGCAATGACAAAAGTCAAAGTTTTAAAGTCTTTTGTGCTCTCTAAGAATTACACGCATATCCTATATATACTGTATATATATATATATATATATATATATATATATATATGTAAGCAATAAGGTACTCGAGGCCATGCTGTATCGTGAATAAATCACGGCTGAAGGGGTTGCAGGCACTCCGCGAACAATGCCCTTCAGCCATGATTTATTCACGATACAGCACGGCCTCGAGTACCTTATTGCTTTTATAAAAGGGTTACCACACAATAAAACAATATTGAAACCAAACATTTATGTATTGAAATTTTACTATTTTGAAGCAAGTTCGTTAAATGCTGTCCTTCCGCTTAAAAATAGTTCCTGACAGCAACAGTAAAAGGCAAGAGAATGTTCCGAACATGCCTCTCATCTAATGGAGCTTAAATAAAAACGGAATATGAGCTCTTATCATCCGCTGTCATTTATTTTTTTAACACCATATATGATATTTTCTCACACACATACATCTACTTATCACTCAGCATGAGAAAACGGTCTGTTTTCCGTTTTTTTTTGTTTTAAAACAGACCTATTCGCGGCACACTGCGAGTTTGCAAGCGTCAAATGCTGCAGTGTAAAATGATTGACATATAGACATACAGAATCATACCTGAAAAATAAAACTAATAAATACAGTAACATTCCCTCCTCACTTCGGAAACTGGGCTTTCGCACAGACACGCGCCGCACACACATCAACACATCTCCGCAAGTGTTTATTAGATGGGGAAGGGCGGGGTCTCAAAATTAGATGAAAGATGCAACATAAAGCCAGCAGGGATCACTCATACTTCATTAAATAAATAACAAACAGCTAATATTGCCAAATTACATAATACACGGAAAAGATTTAATGCTATATTATTGATTGTTTATGTTGCTAAGGGTGTTGCTCAGTGATACACAGAACCGTTGGGTGAAGCGGTCATAGCCGTGCTGTATCGTGAATAAAACACAGCTGCTGACCAATCAGAATCGAGGATTAGAACTGTAAACACACACACACACACATATGTAAGCTATAAGGTACTCGAGGCCGTGCATTATATATATTTATGCCATGGTCTGTCTGAATACTCGATTCTGATTGGCTGGCAGGTGTTGATTAAGTAAGGGATAATCAACGGCTAGCTGTGCATTAAACGATTTGAATGCACGACGTGGAGGCGAAGAACCACCCGACACGCAGCGGAGTGCATTCAAATCTTTTAATGCACAGCTAGCCGTTGATTATCCCATTTATGCCATGTTCATTTGCCAGCATTAACATATTAAAGATGTTAATAATATTTGCACTGCAATATTTGACCGGAAAGATAAAAATGACGGTTATTTTCGTCTGTATTACTGTTCAACTGTAACTGTATGTTACTATGGTTACCGTTAGGAAGCGCATTAATATAGAACATGATTAAACTGACCTGGAACTACCTGTGCAGTTCAATGAATTTAATCAACACCTGCCAGCCAATCAGAATCGAGTATTCAGACAGACCATGGCATAAATTCGTTTAACTTCGCGGAGGCAACCGCTGCGCGTCGGGTGGTTCTTCGCCTCCACGTAGTGCATTCAAATCGTTTAATGCACAGCTAGCAGTTGATATATATGATCCCTTACATATATATTGAAGCGAGTGTGTGTGTGTGTGTGTGTGTTTATGTGGTTTACGGGGACACAAATTTGTTCAATGACATGGGTATGACAGAGGTATTACAATTTGAAGGTGGTTTATGAGGACACTGCCTATGTCCCCGTAAATCAAAAGGCTTAAAAAACATACTAAATGGTGTTTTTGTTTTTAATCTAAAAATGCAGACAGTCTCCTGTAAGGGGTAGGTTTAGGTGTAGGGTTGGTGTAGGACAATAGCACATACAGTTTGTACAGTATAAAAACCATTACGCCTATGGAGAGTCCCCGTAAACCACATAAACCAACATGTGTGTGTGTGTGTGTGTGTGTGTGACCCTGGACCACAAAACCAGTCTTAAGTGTCAATTTTTTCGAAATTGAGATTTATACATCATCTGAAAGCTGAATAAATAAGCTGTCCATTGATGTATGGTTTGTTAGGATAGGATAATACTTGGCAGAGATACAACTATTTGAAAATCTGGAATCTGAGGGTGCAAAAAAATCTAAATATTGAGAAAATTGCCTTTAAATTTGTCTAAATGAAATTCTTAGCAATGCATATTACTAATCAAAAATGAAGTTTTGATATATTTACGGTAAGAAATTAAAAAAATATCTTCATGGAACATGATCTTTACTTAATATCCTAAAGATTTTTGGCATAAAAGAAAAATCAATAATTTTGACCCATACAATGTATTTTTGGCTATTGCTACAAATATACCCCAGAGACTTAAGACTGGTTTTGTGGTCCAGGGTCACACACACATATATATATATATATATGTATATACCATATTCAGCCTGCTCCTCAAACACAAGTTACTATTTTTTTTTTCTCTTTTTGAAGCTCAAAAGCTTCAGTCCATGTTTATTTCAATTGCCAACATATTCTTCAGAATTTCTTCTTTCGTCTTCTGTAGAAAAAAAAGAAAGTCATTGGACAGAATTGTCATTTTGAGTTGAACTGATCCTTTAAAAGTTACATATAACTGAATAGAGACGTATTTCAGTTAGTTGAGGAGAGGATCAAAAATAGAGACACTGTATTGTAAAGTATAACTTCAATGTGCACAATGTAAATGTCATATGAGAGTGCCTTAGTTCCCATTTTCTGAACAAATGTCACACTTAAATGTGAAGATTCCTGTGAATTTGCCGCTTTGATAGCATCATAAGCAGAAACTGAGTGATGCAAGCATAGCACTTGATTAGAGCCCACACACCTGGTGTGATCTCACCACATATGGTCCGCATTTCTGCACTCTTTATGCATGCATGTTACTGTGCAGCTTCTGTCATCTGCAGAATATTTACCCACAAACTTCTTTTTAAAAATTCTTAAAGGGATAGTTCACACAAAATGGAAAATCTGCCACCAGTTACTCACCCTTATGTTGATCTAAATCTGTATGACTTTCCACTTCAGAAAACAAAAGAAGATCATTTGAAGAATGTTGGTAAACAAAGTTTTCCCTCAATAAACTCCTAATTTGATGCTTATTAATAGTTATGAGGTAGCTGTTATGTTTAGGTATTGTGTCAGGTTAAAATATGCCTATAAGTATGAATAAACAGCCAATATGCCAGTAATATGCATGCTAATAAGCAACTACTTAATAGTGTTAATTGGACCTTAAAATAAAGTGTTACTAAAAATTCTACTTGGTATGGTTTTAAAGGCATAGTTCATCTGAACATGAAAATGCTGTCATCATTTGCTATGGAACATAAAAGACGATATTTCACAAAACATCACAGTGGCTTTTTATGCATACAATAGAAGTCAACCAAAACTCTTAGTTGATAGTGAATATGTGTTGCCTATTATAAAGTGTTATCGAATTTTCTTTTGTTAAGGCCAAATAAGCTGAAGTGTGTCATTTTTGTTTTTTACTAGAGTAAGCGTAACATAAATGAATTGCAAAAATTATTAATTGCAAACAGGTTTCTTTTCTTTTGCAATCATCTATTCTTCTCTATTGTGATGTATATCCAATGAAACAGCTTTTTGAATGAGATAAAAATGGGGCTTGATTTTGTCCATTGGGAATTGATTGGATCGTTGTCGTCCTCTTAATGGTGCACTTGTCATCAGAGAAGAGAAGAGGACAGGAAGTTTTTGATTAAATGTTATGAAAAAATGAAAAAAATAATAATGAATACCAAGATAAATCATTTATAATAGACCCTGTAATTTTCCATATCAATAAGAATAGTCAATCTTGAATTCATGGTGACTTTAAACCCATCAGCCTTTGGTTCGAACAAATTAGTCAGACATTATTCCCGCTACTAAACTAACACCATTGGCTGAGTCGGTGTCACCGTCTCCGGCTGCTTAGGATACTCAAACAAACAGATCAATAGTTTAATAGCGCCACAAAGCCGTAGCGTTTACATCTTTTGAAGGAATAAACCTACATATAATTGTCTCTCCTTAGTAAAAGAACAGGTGTAGTTCTGCTCTTTATTTGATGAACTATTCCATTAATATGAAAAGGTGTTTTAATATTGGAAAAATGACACACTTCAGGTTAAACTGTGCATTAAGATACAAATATGTAATTGCATTCTGTTTTTTGTTCTCAGAGTGTGTGGACTATAAGTCTTTCAATGGACCGAAATGGCGAATGGAGCCTAGTGATCTGACAGTGGGCTCACTGGAGGAAGAGGCTACACTGACCTGTGACGCAAAGGGCATTCCTTCCCCTCAGTACAGGTACGTTTGCATTGTCTGCTTCTATTTTTCTCACTCTTTAGTCTAGTGAGCTTCATAATGTCTTCACATTAGTTTTGTGTCAGTACTTTCTGCTTTTTAATGAAAAATACTAGTGCTGGAGCTGGGCAGCGATTAATCGCATCCAAAATAAAAGTTTTTGTGTACATAATATATGTGTGTGTGTACTTTGTATGTTTATTATGTATGTATAAATACACATGCATGTACATATTTCAGAAAAATATGTTGTATTTATATATTAAATGTATTTATAGATAATATAAATTATATGAATATAAACATATACGTGTAAATACATGTAAATATTTTCAAAATATATACCGTATGTGTGTGTCTTTATATATATATATACTGTACATAATGAATATACACAGTACACACACATATATTAATATAAACAAAAACTTTTATTTTGGATGCGATTAATCGCGATTAATCGATGCCCAGCACTAAAAAATACTTTTGTAATTGACTGTTATAATCATTTATAATGTATTTTAAGTGATTTTTTATGGAGCTTGTTGCATTATTATATTAGCTTCTCTGTGAAGAAATTACATAGATGCTGCTTTAGAATTTGGCCGAACGAAGGTATCTGTAAGAAAAAATAAATAAGTGCTGCCTACCATTTGGAACAGTCTTCGCATCTAAAGCGTGCTTGTAGCACCTTAATGCTGCCTATGTAGTTTTGGGACATTTGAATGATTCTGCAACACCAATCATGCATGATGTTGTTTATTCATGAAGTACTGTATGATATTATTAGAATTTAATGACCAAGATGTACAGAATTCACAACTTTCACTCCCTCGCAATGGTGAGAGGTACCCGTGACAACAAAATGATCTTTCTTTTGGGTATGTCTCAACAGTCCATTAATTTTTGCTGTATGTTCAGATTAGATATATGCCGGGGCGCAGTGTGTCACATTGTGACATCTGCATTATCTGATGGCAATGTTTAGTCAGGAATGTTCCTGTAATTTAATGGATTATGGATTTCACATCTCGAGGCTGTACCTTGAAGTGTCTTCCTGGGCTCCATCTCAACAGAAGAGCCATAAAACTGCAATTTGTATACCAGCTTCACGCTGGCAGGGCTCAATGAATGCATTGACACATGCACATCAATTAAACATGTTGTGCATGTTATGTGCCATGCATCAGTCAATTTAAACCAGGCTAGATCTCTCAAATGCAATGTGTACATCTTTTATTCAAAAGTGTGTTTTGAATACTGGGTTGAAACATGCTTACTGTTTGCAGTCTGTTTCAGAAGGTCTGAAAATAGCTGATCAGAAATGTTTTTTCGCTTAGAAAATTTCTTATGCCCTTCTCAACACTGACGGTGTTTTTGAGGTCACCAGGTTGCTGTACTTCTTCACTAGTAGGCATTACTGTCTCTTCAAACCAGACACGATGCAATAAGATTCCAGTGACAAGCAATTTTCTGTCCATACCAGACACGACACGGCTACAGGATGCAACAAAATCAATCACTAATCAGAGCCAGTAGGAAGAGCGTGTGGGTGGGCTCTCTGCAAGTGCACTGCTGTCTCACACTCGCAACAAAATGGAAGTAAATAATTAAATTAATAAAAATTCAAAACACACACAGTGACTGATACAATATTTCCTAAAATGTTCTTAATTTCATTTCAAGATATGTGGTAAATTATGATTTGTTACGTTCTTTATGGCTTTCCAATTAAAATTAAATGATTTTAATATTACATAAAATGCAATGAGCTGTCAGCCGTGATGTTGCAGAAATAGAAAGCATTCCAGAAACAGAATCTCCTGGTGCTTGTCACGTATATAGCCAACTTGGCTGATTAGGATTTTTATCACGTCTTGTGGCGTCAAGTGTCCAGTTAGGACTTTGTGTTAATAAAGTTGGTGGTCTGTGTAAAATCTCACAAATTAGATGTATTGTTGGTAAAAAAAAATGTAAAAAAAGAAGAAGAAAGAAAAAAGAAAAACAAGAAAGTAATTATTTTGGAATTAATCAGTTCATTTTACAGCTTAAATAATTATTGAAAACATTTCTTTCTTCAAGAAATTAGCATTTTTTTCTTTTCCTTTTATTCCTTTAAAGTACTAAATGGAACTGTTAAGGAAATGGAATCGTTAAATTCTTTACTATTCACATCCCGAATCTCACAGGAGATGGATCACATGATCTCCACTGTCTTTGCTCCTTTTCCTCACAATTAATTTGCATAAAGTGAAAGTTTTAGCATTGTTGAATTGCAGCCAATCACTTATGCCACCAGCAACTCTCATTGAAAATCATTGACCTCATCTCTTTTTCTCACTGCAGATTGCTGTGTATGACATATACAGTGATTTATTTGGACTTAGACCCTGTTTACACCTTGCATTAGGTTGTGTTTTTGTCGATCACAAGATGACAATTCTAAATACAGTTGTAAATGGGGTCTGAAACATTTTGCGCTTGTCCACATTTGACCGTTTCTAAAATGCATTTGACTGTATTGCTTTCATAAACATTAATGTGGTCAAATGCATTTGAACAGGCACAAAAGAGTGCTGCCTCTCTGCCTACTGGTCTAATTCTTAAACATTATGGGATGTGTTGTTGAAGCGTGCTAGCCAGACGGGATTTAAACTTTGCCAGCTGAAATCTTAAGTTTGATTTGAAATGTTAAAAGCCTATACGGGCTCATTGGAAATATGTGCCTCTACCTACATTACTTCAAAATAAAAAAAAACGCACCTATAAGTACGAATCACTGCAGTTTCCAGTTGAAATGAATCCTTTTTACACAAAGTATGATTTACAGGGCCAGAGTTTCAACTAAAAAAGCCTAAATTTCACACAATTCCTTGCACAATATTATGACTTCAAAACGATTTAAACATGCTGCGAGATTAGAAAACTGATACATTTATATCACTTTTGCTTTCATTAACACTATCGGGTAGGTTTAAAGTTGGGTTTGATGTAGGGTGTGTGTTATTTTCCAACATGATAGAGCATTAAACTTTTAGCGACACTCCCCGGACATTTGAATTCTGAACCGCCATAATACGTACCTGAAGCAACGTAATTAAGGTAAAACGCACACTGTAAAAAGTGATAAGTTGACTTAACTTAAAAAAATTGAGGAAACCTGTTGCCTTAAAATTTTTAAGTACAGTAAATAATAATTAAAAAAATAAGTTAAGTGAATTATCAAGTTCGCTTAACTTTTTTTTTTTTAAATTACCGTATTGTCCCAAATATAAGACGACCCTGATTATAAGATGATCTTCTAACATTATTACAACACACATTACATTACATATTTCATGGCACACTCGTTTTATGCGTTTTTGGCGCCACCTATTGTTGTGGGTGTGTTACTGACATGTCAAAGTCTAGACCCCGAATATAAGACGACCGCGTTTTTTATTTCCAAGAAAAAAACATCGTCTTATATTCGGGTCAATACGGTATTATTTACTTAATAATTTTAAGGCAACGGGTTTCCTCAATTGTTTTAAGCTAAGTCAACTTATCACTTTTTACAGCAATACATTCATGTACCAACGTAATAAAAACATGGCCACTGTCACGTATTGAATGCGCGTTTTAGCACCACTCACTAGATATTTCAATTTGAAACTGCTGCAAAACATAGGTACAAAATATCGGTGTTGCAGAAACATCTCCACAAGCGTGTATTTCCAATGAGCCTGGGTTACAAAAAGCACAATATTCTCTTACTATTCCTGATTACCCGGCATATCCGTATAATTTTCCGTTGTCTCCTTTTACATTCATAAGTAAATTGCGCAAGCTTATTTCACAATATTAGACTGAGAGATCTGAAAAGTCCCATATACACCCTCCCCGCCTCAAAGAAATCAGGAAAGTGGTCGAAAGTGGACAAAAGAGATGGATGAAAAAGCCAGGGGTAAATGGGAATTCTATGTCTACACGTGATCCAATCTACCAAAACGCATCTTGATACCAGGTGTAAACAGGAAGTTAGACAGACATTTTAAAGACACAAATCTGTAATCACCATCCAAAGCGGTTGCTGTGCTCATCTCAGTTAAGTAACAGATTTCCTCCCATGAAAGCGCATGGGTCATGTTTAGCCTTACTGTAGCCTTACTTTACAGACCTGTGCGTTCTTCATTTTCTTCTAATCATCTTTTTGCTCTTTCTCTTGCTGTGCCACACATCATGCAGAGCGGTGCCTGAGCCTTAACCTGCACACCTCTCTTGATGTGCAAATAGGGCTGAAGCGCTTCTTCTCTGGCTCCTTCCTGCTATTGAGCAGGGAAGCTGAGTTGTCAGCTCTCTAGAATAAATTGCCCGGCTACAACTGTGAGGTTCATAAAAACTGAAGGTAGATGCACTTTTAAATTACTCTTGCACTATCTCACCGGCCGGTTCTTGAACAGTGCAGCACTTGCTCCCCTAACTGTCAAAATATGATTTTTACCACCCAAGTTTCCTGACACCCAGGCAAAAAAATATTGACGAAGCAACTCCAAAGAATAAAGATTTGACAAACTTTATCAAATCCCAGTGCTTACTGGCAGCATGAGATATCAACGATGAATTGCCAAAAAGACTTGATTTAATCCGTATAAATTCTTCAGTGAAGTGTGATTGCAGACAAAAATATCTTTTGAAGTGAGTCAGTCTGCGGAGTTTAAATGAAGCGTGTGCTAAAATGATTTGTGCAAACGACAAGGTAATTACTTGAAAGAATACATCAAACCCCGAATTCAAAATATCCAGTCTTACAGAGTTATATTAGAAATCCCAAACTCCTGTCCTGCTGCAGCTTGCATGAGAAATGAGTTTCCTTAATAGATGCATCTTTCCTCGGTGAATACAAATACAGCTAAATGCTGCAATAAAGACCAAATGATGGTTTGACTTCAAGCATGGAGAACAAAAGTCCTTGTGCACCATTTTGGCAGACTTATTACATTTTGTGAATAATAGGGCTAGGTGATATAGCTTACTAAAATATATATTGCATAGTTTGGACAGCCTTCATGATGTATTTGGATTAGAGGAGCCATAATTTCAGCCAAACAGCATAGGTGTCATTTACTGTCAAAACATTTTTCACTTTTCACTCCATTTTGTGAAATGGCTTGTGGAATTAATGTTTCAAATAAAGAGGAAGCATCTTTAGTTGTTGAGCAGAATTTTTACATTTTTTGTTAGTGATTGTGATCATCTGCAATGGTGCTGGAATATTTTGCTGCGTGCTCCTTGTGGTTCGTTGGTGATAGAAAGTGACAACAATATTTTCACATATTGCTTATTTGTGACCACAAATTTGCAAAACTAGATACAAACAGAACTTCTGATATGGATCCACTGATGAACAGCTGCAAAGTCAGTTCATTAGGATGAATTCCAAATCCATACTTAAAGCTAAACCAAAAAGTCACAATTTATGTAGTAATTCTATATTATCTACTGTACTGTATGTCTGTTAAGGCAAGTTCAAGACAATAACTTTCAAGTTTTAATTATTCTAATTTCTGTGAGAATAGGGAAGTCCGCATCTGTTCTGTTTTGTATGTTTCCGTGTTTTCTAGTTTTGTCTCCTTGGTTACCATTGATTAGTTTACACTTGATGTTTATTTCTTTGATTAGTTTGGGTTGTATTTAAACCCCATGTTTTGTTCAGTTCTTGGTCCGTTCTCGTCGTTGCTTTGCTGGTTGTTCTGTTCCGTTTTTTGGAAGAAATTCTCCTAGAGTGTTTTGTTCCTTTATAATAAAAGTACTGGTAACACTTCAGTATAGGAGCCAGTTCTCACTTTTAACTAGTTGCTTATTAGCATGCATATTACTAGCATATTAGCTATTTATTAGTACTTATAAAGCACATATTCGGCGTGACAGTATTCTACAACCCTAATCCTACCCAATACCTAAACTTAACAACTAACCCTAACCCTTACTAACTATTAATGAACAGTAATTAGGAGTTTATTGAGACAAACGCTGTAGTTAATAGTTAATTAATAGTGAGAACTGGACCTTAAAATAAAGTGTGAGCAAAGTACTGCTGGACTTAAATCCAGCTTTTTTATTTAATCTGTTGCAACCACAGCATGGCAACATCATAGCAATTCATAGATAATATCTTAAAAATATCTTTCGGAACCATTGAATAATAATAAAAAAATAACATTGATAGCCAATCAGAATCATCCTGACTTTCAAGCATTTAATGCTACAGACAACATACCTGCAGCATGCGTTTATATTAAATACAAACTTATCATCCATTAGTGTGGACGCTAATATAGTTATTGTTAAGACGGTATGATTATATAAATTGTGACAATGATATAAAGTCTTTATCTCTGTCTATCTCTGTCAAGCCTCTAGCAAAGTGTTGACTTGCTTAAAGTGACAGCACCCTAATATATCTGTTGCCACCATTGTCATTAATGTTAATCAAACAACAAAACAGAAAATCGCTCACTGCTCTTGACTGAATCATTTTTTTGCTTTATTAAGAATTGTTAAATTTTATACAGTGTAAACTATGCAGTGTTTTATTTTTACATTTGATTTTCAATTTCTGTAATATTTCTTATGTTAAACCTTCTGTACCTGAAAAACCTATTATCTTTGTTCTATTATATTTGTCCTATTGTCTGTAATTTACTACTTTGTTCTCATTTTTAATAACAAAAATAAAATTACGAATAACTTTTTTTTGATTATATATATCGTTATTAGGGGTCGGCACGGTACACAGATGTCACGGTTCGGTACGTACCTCGGTTCGGGGGTCACGGTTCGATACGATTTCGGTACAACAGGAAACAAAAACGAATCTACTATGCTCGGTATTTTTTCATTTATTTTGAACAGACAGTAGTACAAATTACTATTTTTTTCCACCTAGATGTGAAAATACTAAATATTATTACATTATGTTATATATATAAAATCTGCAGTACATATATATATATATATATACATACAAGGAATAAATTCTTGAAATATATTTGATTTAGTTTACAGATAAACATAGCCTATATATGCTGAGTTTCTGTTCATTTTTGTGACACGCTTAATTTGTTCACAGAAAGGAAACTTAAATGGCAGAAAGCAACATCCTATTTGTTTTCTCTTTTGTTTTCATTGTGAGTGTACACAAATAAAAGCAGACCTTTATACAGTGATGCATTATTAATAAGACAATAAGTGTTTAAAGTTGATTCTGCTGGTATAAGGAAACAGTTGAAGTGATCGCGCCTCTGTGTCACCGCTGGAACGCGACTGAAGTACAAAGCCTATCATGTACATAATAAATAATAGTTTTGCATTCAGATACGTTACATCGCAAATATGGAAATATTACGGAATATTTGGATTTGTGCCGAATGACAGAGGTAGGATACACGAGCACAAAGCTCCATTTCGCAAACAGTTGAGTGCGCAAGCCTTTAAAGTATACTCCGTTGTTAGTGAGAGATGCGTTCAGAATCAGCACATGGTCACTGTCTAGGGGGCTTTGTTTTCAAGTGCGCAACTCATGGCATTCACTGTTCTTCTGCTGGCGGTTATCAAACAGCGTTGCATTACTGTGGGCGCCCCCTTCTGGATTGGGGGTGAATTGCCTTTATTCGTTGTAAGGGCTCATGCACCGAACCGAGATGTCCGTACCGTGATGGTTCGGTACGAATACATGTATCGTGCCACCCCTAATCCTTAATGCAAAATACATTTATCTTATCGTGAAATTAGATTTTGGTCATATCGGCCTATCATTACAGTTATTTTTATTGGTGAGAATGGTCTTAACACCAAGTCTACACTGGCCGCTCTGCGCTGCAACAGCTAAAGTCTGTCTACGCTTGACGCGACAAAGCGACCGTTAAAAATAATTTGAACTTTGTGTCAGTACGTCATAAATAGAATGTGGCATTAGTTTACTGTCGGAGATTTGTCGTGTCATGCCGCTCCGCATCCAGTGTAGACAGCATCGCTGATTATAATGGGTTCTATTGTATTTTGTCGTGCTGCGCCGCTCGTGTGTGATTTTTAGTCTGATTTTACCAAAATTGAACAATTTGAGTTGGACTAAATTGTTCACATGAATTTTAAAAAGACAAATTGTTTTAGTTGGACTGAAATCTAATGAAAGAGTATGTAGAAAAGTGATGTAATCAATTTAAAAAAAATTTAATTTCTGTTATATGTGTTAATATAACACTATAAGATACAGCAGTATGAACAACATACATTTTACTAGAATATTTAATAGGGCTATAGGAAAAAAAAACACTTATCTGAACATTTTTTGGTGATGAATAATAAAAAAAAAATGTTGAATCAGTGTTTTAAATTGTTTAAATCAGAAAGTGTATTAAAACATCTGTCTGAAAACTCTCCCACTCGCAAATCGCAAAAATTAGCCCAGTCAAACTGCTTAGTTTAAAAGCATTCAATTGCAATAGCATTAAGTTGCAAAACAAATGCAGTTCATTTTTATGTGTTCTTGTTTTGGTTTTTCTTAGAAACCGTTTTGAAGCATTGAGAGTGTCTGGCCTGCATTGCTGGCCCATGAGTGTGTGTGTATGTGTGTGTGTTTTGTGGAAGCAGAGATTGCTCCCCTGGAACATACGCTGGCTGCCACAGCCAGAGACTGGTCTCAAGGGCGGTTCACAGGTGTTGAAGGTCTGAGCACCATGAGTAGAGCAGAGAGATGAGCAGATGAGCCTGGTGCTTTGGATCCCACACCAGCAGTCATATCAATGATGCCGCCCCCCCTCATACAAAATTGATATGAACAGCAGGGTCGACTCCAGTTCAGCCTTAGCCACACTGGAGACTCGGCACTTTCCAGAAAAGCCCTGAGGCGAACGTAACCCCAGTTCACAGCTCCCTTCACTCGATCTCCGTTTTCTCCTGCTATCGCAGCCTGCGCAGATGTGTCACCTTTGCCGCTGTGTGTCAAATGCCCTTGATCGGGCCTCACTTGCCTCGCAACTATTTTTACCCAACAGAAAACCACTTATTGACGTCGAACGGCTCTTATTTGCATTGCTCGCGAAAGACCTCACATTAGAAGCAGCTGATGATTTGAGCGGAGCGAGAAAGCTATTACATTCTGAGATGTCAAGAGCGTTTTGTTCTTGGCCCTTACCCTGATCCCTGCTATGTTCATGACATATACAGCTGCTCTCAGAGATAAACATGCTGAAAAGAAAAGATAATAAATATACATGGGTGAAAATGGTAAGAAGCTGTGACTGGAACCAATGCATTGAGTCAAGTGATATTCCATCATATTTATTCATTTATAGATGTATGGTTAACCTGTTGTGCCATTCACTAAAGGCACACTTGACAGCTGATGGGCATTCTTAAGAATAAATTTGTGAATTTCACAGCGTGGGTGGAGAAAACATGGCCTTCCTTGTCAGTAAACTGTGCTTTTTATTCCCATGGAGAAAAAAAAAAAAAAAACAGTTTGGAAGACAAAACAAATTTGTGAAGGGGAAAAAGCTTGATTTATAAAAATATGAACTACATGTACAATTAGCATTTTCATCTGAATGTTAGTTGTTGTTAGGTTTTTTTCTGCCTCAGTATGGAAGTGAAGTTGAGAAATAATGGAAATATGCAATACTGTTTTCATGCATGTGGAATATGAATTATTAAATTAAAACCATTATTGAATTTCTTTATTATTATTATATTAATATTTTTATATTGTTGTTGTTGTTGTTTTAATTTGTATTATATTTGTATTGTATTATATAATATTTATTATTATTATTATTATTATTATATACTTACATTATTTGCATAATTAAAAAAAATAAAATAATTGTACATATATATATATATATATATATATATATATATATATATATATATATATATATATATATATATATATATATATATACAGTCACACTTTATTTTATGGTCAACTTTTGTCTCAATAAACTCCTAATTTGCTGCTTATTAATAATTAGTGAGGTATTTATTAAGTTTAGGTATGAGGTAGGATAGAGGGATCTAAAATATGGTCATACATAATAAAGCAATATGTGCTTTATAAGTACGAATAAACAGCCAATATGCTAGTAAAATGCATGCAAGTTAATAGTGAGAATTGGTAAAGTGTTAAGGTCTTTGCACACTGAGTCCGAAATTTTTGCACGTTAAAAAATAAATACAACCTCATGTCAATCACGTTTACACACTGCTTTCAAAACTTTCCTCCGTCATAAAAAAACGTTGCAAGCATTTTGATAGGAAAGGATGACGAATATGCACACAAAAAATTCCGGTTTTTATTGTGTGCAAGGACCTTTAGCAAAAATCCTTATGCTTAATCCTTGTCTGGTAAATCGCGAACAACTGGAAAAGTCTTAGAGCCTTTGTATATTGTTGTGGACAATAGGGGGCCTTGATCACGGCTCTATAAGATTGTTTTTGTATTTACACCTCCATTAGCTTATTTGCATCCACTGCTCACGCTAGTAAATTAGCACACAGCATCTGTTCCTGGGGTGTGCAGACACACAGTTGAACTATGGGAGTTCAACCCAGCTGACGCCCTGTCAGAGTGAATGACTAGTGAGGCCTCAGGATCCTTAAATGATCTTGCGCCCTTTGAAAATCTGTCCACATTAGCGGGCTTGCCCCTGAATTGCATGCTAGTAGTTAAGGCCTCAGGTGGGCTCGGGTCTTGGGTCTTAATGATAGGCGTAGATGAGGTGTGAGAAAGTGGAATTGATGAGACTCTCCGGTGCTAATCATCGCACAATGAAAAGGACAGCAAAAAGAGCTGCTGGAAATCTTTAAGCATAAAAACTCAACATAAATTGCCATTTGAAAATGATTTTACCTGCATAATATGATCCATTTCCAAGTGAAACAGGACGTTCAATGAGAAAAATGTAGCTTTTCTTCACAACATATTTCATAGGCGAGCAGACTGTTCGGGTTTTGAAATATTTCTTATTGAAATGAATCAGAGATGAAGTGTAATACCAATCTGAATCCGCTTTGTAATGATTCATTGATATTCCACATGACATTTGTACATCCAAAACTAAATCAATTTTAAAGGTTGTCACGAAAAATCACTCAAAATCAGCAGTTATCACAACACATTGAGCTGTGTGCACTATCATCTGTCTGTTTGTGTGTCTGTAGGTGGTCTCTGAACGGCACATTGATTAATCTCAGTACCGATTCCCGTCGGCGGCTATCTGGGGGAAATATGGTCATTAGGAGTCTGGACCGAGCCCAGGATGGAGGAATATACCAGTGCACTGCCTTCAACCCACAGGGAGCAATTCTTAGCAGAAGAGCGAGCCTCCAGTTTGCATGTGAGTCATCGACTGTGCGTTAGCATGCTATATTAGCACCTCAGCCGCTCAATGCAGGGTGACAGGTGTTAGAGTGGATGCTGCCAATATTGCACTAGCTTAAAGAAGAGAGAAAATGAGTTATCAACACCTTAATGCAATTAATGCAAATATAGCTCCTACAAGAAAATACAGTGAAAACAAATGGTTACATTACATTTATATTTACATTTAGTCATTTAGCAGATGCTTTTATCCAAAGCGACTTACAAATGAGGACAACAGAAACAATCAAAACCAACAAAAGAGCAACAATATGCAAGCGCTATGACAAGTCTCGGTTAGCCTAACGCAGTACACGTAACATTGTTATATGTATTATACCTATGACTCAAGCACACATTTAATTTAGTCTTTCCATTGAAATATAGAAAATATAAGTGAATTTGATTGATTTATTTTATTTTATTCTTTTTTAAATTATATAGTTGAACATAATACAGCATTTGCTATCAACCCACAGCCTTAAAGGGCACCTATAACGCCCCTTTTTACAAGATGTAATATTGGTCTTTGGTGTCCCCAGAATGTGTCTGTGAAGTTTCAGCCCAAAATACCCAACAGATAATTTATTATAACAGCTGGAAAATTTCATTTTTGGGGTGTGTCTAAAAAAGAGCTGATTTGGAGTGTATCGCTTTAAATGCAACCGAGCTGCATATTTCCGCCCTGTCTCCAGAAGAGGGCATCGCGTATACGTCTCTTTGCATTGCATATCTACAGCAATAAACAGCCGGTAGAAGCAACATAACTGAGAGCGAGAGAACCAGTGTTTAGTCGTACATATGGGAAGCCAAATGCACTGAAAGTGGGACAAAACAGCGCGATGTTAAGAGCTCGCGCCGCGCTGACCTGTCATCGGCGCGGATCAATGGAGCGAGCTGCTCGACCGCGCTACCGAATGAATCTCGCACTACGAACAGCGCAAACTAATCTCACATGTGCGGCGCTGATCAGTTAAAAATGCTTAATGTACGCACACAAATACAGTTAAAATGCTAAGCACTATAACGACATTTAGGTAGATTTTGAGGCACATTACCTTGAAAAATTAAAGTAATCCACAGCGTCCTCAGCAGCTCAGATATTGGGAGAAAATGAAGACTCTTATGTTCAGTCTTACATCCAAACACAGAGCCTTGTAAGACACTGTTGACGTTACAGCTAATGGAGGACAGCTTACAACCATTGAGGGCAGAAACTATGGCAAAGTATGTCAATCAACCCCCGTGGCCCAGCCCTACGCAATGTGACGTCACACTGTGTGAGAATCAAAATGGCAGGCCTAGTGAGAGTGAGGAGTGGGTGGATTATCATTATAGGGTGGTTGTGTTCACACACTGCCAACACACATTTATGTACAAAGACCATGTAAAAGTGGATTTTGCATAATAGGTGCCCTTTAAAGTTACATTTTTGGCTCTTCATAGTAAAATATTTTGGCACCTCTGATATAGACACTGAAGCATACATTATCAAAGGGATAGTTCACCCAGAAATGAAAATTCTGTCATTAATTACTCACCATCATGTCGTTCCAAACCCGTAAGACCTTCGTTCATCTTCGGAACACAAATTAAGATATTTTTGATAAAATCCGAGAGCTTTCTGACCCACGATGGACAGCAAGGGTTCTACCACGTTCAAGGTCCAGAAAGGTACCAAGAACACCGACAAAATAGTCCATATGACATCAGTGGTTCAACCGTAATTTTATGAAGCTACGAGAATACTTTTTGTTGCACAAAAAAATTAAATAATGACTTTATTCAACAATTCTTCTACCTTTCTGGGCCTTGAATGTGGTAGTTGATTTAATCAGTTTAATCAGTTGATTTAATTGCATTTAATTAATGGCAGTAATTAAATATGTTAAATTCCATAACATTTAGTTAACACATTTAACCAATTTGACTTAAAAAGAAAAGAAACCTGTGCATGTGTGTGTATATATACTGTGTAGCATAGCCTATATAAAATTCTCACTGTACATTTACCTGCCACTAAGGTTTTGTTTTTCTGCCCTTCATAGTAAAACATTTGGGCACCTCTGGTATATATACTAAAAATGCGCATTTATTAACGTATTGAATTGTATATGTGTATGAATGACTTTAGAAATTTACTAATGTTTACAAAGATTCATAAAATATTGAGTCTGTCAGTTCATTTTATTGCATGTAATTAATGACAATTAAATATTTTCAATTCCATTACATTGATTTAACTAATTTGAAAGAAATATTTACAAGTAATATTATTTTGAGACTAAAATTATTGTCACTGTACATTTATCTATTATTTTATTTTTTACTTTTATTTAAATTTATACGTTTATAAAGTGCTTACATAAATACTTTTACGTTTAGTGCTCTTTCTGTCCAAAAATGTCCATATACTAGGGCTGTCAATCGATTAAAATATTTAATCGTGATTAATCGCATGATTGTCATGAGTTAACTCGTGATTAATCGCAACTTAATCGCACATTTTTATTTGTTCTAAATGTACCTTAAATTAATACTTTTCACGTTTTTAATACTCTAATCAACATGGGCATGGATAAATATGGCTGCTTTATGCAAATATACTGTATGTTTATTATTAGTGAAACCATAGTCAACAGAGCATGAAGACTAGTCATGTTTCAAAGGTCATAGATGTTTTTCAAAAAACTTGTTCATGTCTATTAGACACATGAAAAAAGAAATTCCAGGTTCCCATTACTTCTCTTTCTTTGCACTGAGCAATTTACTGACACAAACCTGTTTACATTTTTGCATGACAGGGCAGCTCACTTCTTCTGAATATGCAAAATGTACATTTATTATTTATTATTACATTTGTTTGCCTCTCTGTGCCCACATACTGTATTTTGATGCAGCTAAATTCTCAATAAAACTGTTCATTGATATATTTTACTGTTTCTGTTGTCAGACAACGGAATGAATATGAAATAGCGATTGAAATGTGACCCATTAAGACTGCATTAAGACCAGCTCTCCCTTCCAAGATGTTAATCTGCACAAAAATCCTGATAATCGAGCCGTCGTCTGAGGAAATCGAATACACATAAGATAATGACAATAGCTGTGCTGTGATTTCAGCTATACTTGCATGTAAAATTAGAGAAGCAACATAATATCTGTATTTAATTGAAAGCGATGCTCCTCTCCACCGCTCGCTGAACAAAGCAGAGAGAGAGAGAGGTGTGTGCGTGTGGGAAAAGCCCTCGCGCTCGTGCTGCAGTACCTTACACAAGTCTCAGAAACTAAAGGTTTTTGCGCTTTTTTGAAGGGGAAAAAAGTTGCTAAAAGGGTCTGCAAAGTCACTAAGTTGACAACACTGTGCATTCCATTTCTCCAACTATGGGCTTGGCCACGGGTCAAACAGAAAATGCGCGCTGCGTTAATCGCGCTAATAAAATTAGTGCCGTTAAAATGAATTTGCGTTAACGCGTTATTAACCATTAATCTGGTCTCTGTGCTGTGCATGGACAAATTCTGCCAGTCCCGTCATTTTACAGCAGTGAATAATTTATTTTAATGGATAAAACATCTGAAAAATAGCAGAGGTCACAGTGTGAGCAGTGCAGGAAAAATGCTCAATCCAAACTGCTCAAAACATGAGGATGCGTCATGTTACATTAAGTGCTTTAAATAAACTCTTTAGGCATATATTTTAATATGGCTTGCCCTGTCAAGTGCTTTGACAGATGTCTGTGCTGTTTAATGCATTTTCAGACCAGCAAATAGCTTACATTTTACACTACCATGGTTTTAATATTAATTTTTTTTTTGGTTTTTGTTTTCTTGTTTGGAATTGATTGATTGATTGATTGATTGATTGATTGATTGATTGATTGATTGATTGATTGATTGATTGCAATAAAATACAGAAAAATATGACTTTTTCTCCAAATAATCGAGGAAGTAATTGTCAGATTTATTGACATTTGTTTACATATAGTTGTCTCTACATCCCAGCAGGCACCTTGATTTTGAAAAAACATCAAATTGACATCAAACATTGGAGTCAAAAAAAAAAAAAAACAGGTCAAAAATGCAAATCAAACTGATATCAAAAACTTCACGTTCATTTGACATCTACACAATGATGTTCTTTCGACCACCAAAATAATGACACAAAAGCAATGCAATAAAATAAAAGTTTTATTCAAAAAACTTAAAATCAATAATACAAATGTAAATTCAAAAAGAAATGCACCTATTTTAATTGTGAACAAAGACCACAGAGCAACAGATGATTAACTACTGACGTTAATCCATATCACAATCTGAATTTGATTAGCTGTTCCTGTGGCTCAGTGGTACAGCATTGCATTAGCAGCGCAAAAGGTTGTGGGTTCAATTCCCAGGGAACACATGCATTAAAAAAAAAAAAAAAAAAGTATGGCTTTAATGCACTGTAATGCTAAATAGTCTGCTAAATGCATAAATGTAAATTGTCACTTCTGAAGTCATATTTTATTTCAACACATTCTCACTCCCAACTTGTCACATATTGACGCTTGGTCAGGACCCCTTGGCATTTTTTTAATGCACAGGGTACCATTTTAGCGTCACTTTTTCACGTGCTGGGTCCTCCGTTGTTTTCACTTGTTTACCTTAATTGAATGGTTTGCATGCATTTGTAAAATAAGAAATAATTTTATATAAATTCATACTTTCATTGGGGCACCTAAACCTACCCATTTCTGAACAATATGAAACACGTAACAGGCAAATAGAAGAGCAGTCACGGGTATTTATTGCAAAAACTGACCATAAAAAAGCAGTATAAAAGTATTACAAACAAGTCGTATTGTATTCCAAGTCTTCTGAAGCCATACGATATCTAGAGAGTAGTAACATAAGGTTTTAATCGCTGAAAATGATCCCGCTCTGTTAACACGCTCACATCTCATTCAAAAAGCAATTCATATGCAATAATGGCAATATTATTACATTTTGTAACGAACAGTCCACTGGAGGCGAACGTAGTGAGAACACAAGTACAGTTTATTTTCAACAAAGACAAAACATAATCCAAAAAGACTTGACTTGACTTGACTTGAACAGACTTCACTTGGCATAAACAGACACACCAACAGCACTGTTACAACATCAATACTCAACAAAGGACAAAGGCAATATGAGGGCTATTTATAGCAAACATTGAGGGTCACATGACAAGATCCAACTAATGAGCACCAAGAAACATGACTTAGACAACCAATCAGAACATGACACATACCCAAGGCAGAAATACATGAGGGCAAGGGAAGCATGACAGTAACAGCATGAATCAAATTACAAAATAAAAGACATGGAAACAAAAACATGAAACAAACCACAAAACCAGGCATGACACATTTACATTTATTGATTTAGCAGACGCTTTTATCCAAAGGGACTTACAGTTGAGGAATACAATAAGTGATTCATAAAGAGGCAAATAAACGTGGGAAGTGCTTACAATACAAAGTTTCAGGCATTGTTCAGATTAGTACACGCTAGACAGGGAGAGATTAAGGAAAGAGAAAGGGGTTTTTTTCTTTTTTTTTTTTTTAAGATGAAGTCAAATGGTGACGAAAGAGATGAGTTTTCAGGTGCCGCTTGAAAATTGTCAAGGATTCAGCATTCCGGATAGGGGTGGGAAGTTCATTCCACCAATCAGGAATGGTGAACGAAAAAGTTCTGAAAAGTGATTTTGTGCCTCTCTGTGATGGTACCACAAGGCATCACTCACTAGGAGGGTGCTGAGCCTGTGGCTGTTCTATATGCAAGCATCAGTGTCTTGAACTTGATGCGAGCTGCAGCTGGGAGCCAGTGCAGGGAGATAAAGAGAGGTGTGACATGGGCCCTTTTGGGTTCATTAAAGACCAGTCATGCCTCTGCATTTTGAATGATTTTGTAAAGGTTTGATTGTGCATGATGGAAGTCCAGCCAGAAGAGCATTGCAGTCTAGAAATGACAAGGGCCTGGACAAGAAGTTGTGCAGCATGCTCCGTTAGGAAGGGCCTGATCTTTCTGATGTTGTGCAATGCAAACCTGCAAGATCGAGCAGTTTTTGCAATGTGGTCTTTGAAAGTCAGCTGGTCATCGAAGATTACACCAAGATTTCTGACCGAACTTGATGGGGTAATTGTTGATGAACCTAACTGGATGGTAAAATCATGCTGTCTTTGCCAGGCTGAGCTGTAGGTGATGATCTTTCATCCATGCTGAGATGTCCGCCAGGCAGTCTGAAATTCATGCAGCTACCATTGGATCATATGGTTGATATGAAAGATAGAACTGTGTGTCATCAGCATAGCAATGGTAGGAGAAACGATGTGCCTTTATGATGGGACCCGGTGATGTTGTGTATATGGAGAAGAGGAGGGGTCCAAGAACTGATCCCTGAGGAACTCCAGTGAGCATTTGATCTGCTTTGGAAACCTCCCCTCCGAAGGTCACCTTGAAAAACCTACCAGTGATGCCCAGTGATGAGAGGGTGGACAGGAGGATCTCATGATTCACAATGTCAAAAGCGGCAGATAGATCCAGCAGAATGAGAACTGATGATCTGGAATCAGCTTTTGCAATCCGCGACTGACACTAGCGCAGTCTCAGTTGAATGTCCACTTCTGAAACCTGATTGGTTAGCGTCCAGTTGGTTATTCTGTGAAAGAAATGACGATACCTGCTTGAAAACAACTCGTTCAAGTGTTTTGCTATGAAAGGAAGGAGAGAGACAGGTCTGTAGTCCATAGGTCTATCTGTAAGTGAAGTGGTTGGTTTGAGTTCCTGTGTGTGTGGAGCTGAGAACTGGCTCCTGATTATTCTAGTTGTTACCATACACGTCAAATTATTACCCGACATGTCAAAAAATTACGTTAAAGGGGTACCCTGTGCGTCAGAAAGTGACGCCAAAGGTTGCTGATGAAGCGTCAATATGTGACGAGCTGGGAGTGAGAATGTGTTGTTTATTGAAACACATTCTTGTAAGTGTTGAAAGTTACCGAAGCCACCAAAGCTTGTTTTACATGACATGACATGTACCCACCTGAGAGTGACAGAACATGAGCTGGACACAAGGTCATGGTTCGTTTTAGGATTGTCAGTGCTTTTGAAGAAGAGTCTCCCCTGTCACTACTAGCATAGCGCCATCTACAGGTGTGGTTTTAAACAGCAGAGAAAGCTTTGTCATGGAATGGGCATTAGAAAGGATATGAATGTGTGGATATGAAATGGACATCAAGTTTCTGACATCAGTTTGATTTTGGGACACGCTTCAAAAGGAGATGTGGCGAATCAAAGAAGTCCGAGACCTAGTTTAAGAAATAATGCTACTTAATCAGGCTGACAAAGAATTTATATTATGTAATAAATATCAATCAAACACACAAATCATTGATGTCATTGTAATGTCATCATGTGACATCAATTTGACATCTAAACCTTGACACTGATTTGATGTAAACCGAATGTCAAACACTTTGACCTGCATATACATTAAACCAATTTCAGTGTGAGCATTAACTTCATATTTTCACCCAAATACCACTGGAAGAAATTGCTGTCCAAACTGACCTTAAAATGATGTTATACAGCATCTTGATCAAATCTTGACTAAAATTAGATGTCAAATTGATATCACTTGATATCAAGGTGCCTGCTGGGACAGCATCTTGATCAAGTCTTAACTAACATTGGATGTCAAATTGATATCAATTGATATGCCTGTTGGAATGTTAAGCTGGGATAAAAGAAATAATCTCTAAAGGTATTTTCATTTCATGCTTATGTCTAGCACTGCTGTAT
The DNA here is from genome assembly GCF_012432095.1 of Onychostoma macrolepis. NCBI lineage: Eukaryota > Metazoa > Chordata > Actinopteri > Cypriniformes > Cyprinidae > Onychostoma > Onychostoma macrolepis. The sequence goes on along the minus strand of NC_081177.1, from coordinate 21,924,217 downwards.
CTTTTTTCTCTTTTTTTTTCATGCCTTTCAGACTTGAATTTAAAAACTCAAACAAGAAGTGCTGTCTCTGTGCGAGAAGGCCAGGGGGTTGTTTTACTTTGTGGTACACCATCATATGCAGGAGGTAAGGCATTTATAGTGTTACTTTTTTGGTTTATAGTCTAGTCTAGCATAAATATGCTGTACACGTGTGAAATATAGAGTTCTGACTTTTATCAGTGTGCTCCAAGAAATGTTTTTTGAATGGGAAGACCTTGCATGCTTTGTCTAAAATCATTTTTAGAGACCATAGAATTTAAACACTTTAACAAATTATGTTGTTTTGTTTTGTTTTTGCACCTTGTGGCCTCTAAAAAGTTTTACAAATTTGAAGGGCTTAATGGCTTTCAAGTAAGTGTGTGAGTTCATTCATTTGATCTTTAAATCTACACCTGACACCTATGTCAGAGTATTTTTTATTTTTTAATATTGTTTGGTTTGACTTTCTTTTTAGTGTTTTATAAAGATGCGTTTAACACAGCTTTGGCTTCTAATTACCCTATGATCATTTTAGATACACCTGGGTCAGATTTCAGAAGTGCTATTGGAAAAGAAAAGTGTTATCGGTGCCCTAATGATTATAACAGAAATTACAAAGAATTTCTCATTTATGTTCCCAGGAGTGTTTGGCTAGCCTAGTTGATTTGTTTTAATTATATATGTTTTGTTCCCCATCTCTTTTCCAGATCTCTCATTTGCATGGGTCTTCAATGAGTACCCTTACTTTGTTCAGCAAGACAATCGTCGCTTTGTCTCTCAGGAGACGGGAAACCTTTACATCGCCAAAGTCGAGCCCTCAGATGTGGGTAACTACACATGCGTGGTGATAAACCGCATCACTAAAGGCAAAGTCCTCAGCTCCCCGACCCCTCTGGTACTACGAACCGATGGTAAATATCCAGTGAGCAATTTAGTAGGCAGAAGCTGAATCATAGCATAGCACTAAAGGGTTTGATTGACCTGTTGATGCAGTTAAGCATCAGGTTGGGTTGAATTGTGTCAGAGCACTTGCTGTAGGAGGTCCAACCAGCTCCATCTTCCACCACGTACATATAAAATTAAACAAATAAAGAGCTTTAATGTAGTATATCCAGTAACATAATAAAGTGAAAACTTCATTAACACACAACTCTGCCCAAGTAATATTAAATATGAAACACTTCAAGTGCTCAAACTAAATAGTTAACATGTTCTTATGCAACATTAGATAAATTATGTGTCTAGCATGGGCTAACAGCAACTTAATATTTTTTTTTTTTTTTGGGCTTGGGTTCAATTCTCAAGGTGGCATAAACAAATATACAGTATGTCGGGTTATTTTTTTTTTCTTTTTAATAAATGAAGTAGCAGGATCTTAAATTAGTTCCATATTAGATTTCACTAATTTGATTAACTTCATAAACCCTCTGAGTAGACCTTTACAATATTACCACCAGGCTAGTAATTTTTTTTTTTACCTGATACATGACTGATATACAGTATATATATAAAATATAAATATTAGTCAATCAAGCATTTTTTTGGCTGGTAGTAATGTTTACTACTAATAATATAAAATGCGCTAAGGTCTGATAAGTAACTACAGCAAATAAAACCATTGCTCAACAAACTAAGACAAAAACGTATATTTGAGAATAGTATTAAAATCAACAAAAACAGAAATGCTAGTATAATAACATTGGTTGGCACTTGGTAGCAATGGTTTACTAAATGTATTGAATAATGTAGATGAATAGTTGATTTATATCTCTGTCTTTGTATTTGGACTTTAAATTTAACACTAATTTATTTTGCTTAGGATTTGAAAGCAACACCGAAAACACTTTCTGGTGTCGACTTGACAGCATGTTAACCATGCAAACACTTTTTTAACATAACAAGACAGTGTAAATTAGTTTTAGACAGTGTTTTTTAGAAGTCAGAGCTTCGTAGACAACCCTGCTTACTCTCAAGAAACGCTTTCACAGTCCTAAATATACTTTGCCATAAAGTAAACACAAACAATGGCTGGATAAAATATTTACCGACACTGTAAAAACTGCAGCAAACACCACACCTCTCCACGTTGTGTCAGACTCCAGATGATGGTATGAAAAATTTGTTGCCATTGTTTTAGCTGCTTGTTCACAGGGAAAAAAAGCTGTTCACCTACTAACACTCTTTGGTAGCTATCGTATAATGTGTTTTCTACTATTATACATAAATGAATGTTTTCATTATAGAATCAGTTTTGTTTTGTTTTTACTTTATAGGTGTAATGGGTGAATATGAGCCGAAAATAGAGGTTCATTTCTCTGACATGGTTCCAGCTGCAAAGGGATCAGTTGTGACACTGGAGTGTTTTGCTTTGGGGAAGTAAGTGTGATTCCTCACCCTTTTGTAGTTACTGATGCCGCTTCCTTCCTTTACAGCTACCCTGACTTTTAATGGTACTCTGTCACTGAGCTTAATGTGTTTTTCAACTTGGCCTTTTTCCACCACTTCTCGCCACCTTTTAAACATGCTTGTCAAAATCTGTTTGGGAAATACCATATAACAGTCTATTTTTTGCCTTGAGGCAATTTTTCTCTCTCAATTGATCCCATTAGCGGATGAGCCATATACGTATTCCTTGCAAAAAGAAATGAGATGGTGTCTTATGAGGAAATGTAACTCATTTAGTATGTTAGAGCTGAGATATGAGGAGGAACGACAGTAATCTACAATATAATGATATTATACAAAATTTCTGTTCTTTATCTTCATCTTTTCTGTTTCTCTCTCTCTCTCTCTCTCTCTGTGTTCTTTCCTTCTTTTTTCTCTCTATGTAGCTTTTTCATTTTTCTCTTTTGCAAGATTACTCACCATAGTTTTTCATACATTCAGCCCAGTTCCAGAGATAACGTGGAGGAGAGCGAATGGAGTGCCGTTTCCCAGCAAGGTGAAGATGAAGAACTCAAATGTAGTTCTGGAGATTCCCAGTTTCCAGCAGGAGGATGCCGGAGGCTATGAATGTGTGGCTGAGAACAAGATGGGAAAGAACACAGTGCAAGGACGACTGTCTTTCCATGGTATGATTATTTCACTCATAGTACTTTTATATTCAGTGCACATGGTATGATTAATTTTTGCCATAAAAATGACCCGGATTTTGCAAAATGTCATAGCAGTTTCTTGCAATAAATCGCTGTATTCAGAGTTTTACAATGAAATCCTAGACTAGGTAGTTTTCCACTGCATTGTGATTTACCTAATCACATAAATGGTTTAATCTTCCTTTGACATTGCACAAATACTACTGTAAAAATTGATCTGAAAGTGTGGTAATAAGTTGCCAGGAACATTCTGCAACTGACAAAAATTGTACATTGTGTAAGTGGCGCTGTTTTACACATGTAGATACACATGATTGTTTTATTCATCGTATTATATTATTTTGTTCGCATTTGTGTCATTATTTCAAAGTACTGTTACACAATGACTGGATATTAGTGGGATTTGCAGAAGCCGGTCGTCTTTGCCATATCGTTTTCTCTGTCATTGAAATTAATGCTTGCTAATAATTTAAAACGCACTTAATGGATATTATTGTTGTCATAACGATTCAGATTCTTGCCAGCATTTACCATGAGGAACCCTGCCAGTTCAGTCATTTCTCAATTGCAGTGAATTGCTTTCTGATTGCTTTCTGCCCTGTCTGGACTTTCTTATAGTTTCTATAACTGCATAGTAAAGACCAAAATGAACAGAGCTCATGTAATGGATTTGGCAGCGTGATGTTGCATCGTGCCAAGACTCAGCAGTGCTAAATGCTAATTTCAGACACTTTCGTTGATCCAAAAAGGTGTCAAATGGCAGAAGTTACAGTTTTATAGAGCCAAATCGTAGATTGATAAATAGCAATTTTTGCTGATAGATAGATAGATAGATAGATCGATAGATAGATAGATAGATAGATAGATAGATAGATAGATAGATAGATAGATAGATAGATAGATAGATATTTGTTTTATGATGGATAGATAGATATTTGCTTTTTAAAGGATAGATAGATGTTTGCTTTATGATGGATGTATAGATATTTGTTTTATGATGGATAGATAGATATTTGCTTTTTAAAGGATAGATAGATGTTTGCTTTATGATGGATGGATGGATATATATTTGCTTTATGATGGATGGATAGATGTTTGCTTTATGATGGATGGATAGATATTTGCTTTATAATGGATAGATAGATATTTGCTTTATGATGGATGGATGGACGGACGGATGAATAGATGGATATTTGCAAGACAGAATCATTATTTCACCTCTGGTGTGTTATTCATTATCATTGTATTTTAGTTAATAGTGCTGCTCATTATTAGCAATTCAGATGCTGCAATTAGGTCAGCTCTTATTATCTTTGCCATTTCACTCTCCAATTTATTAACTATTTTGCTTTAGTTTTATAAGATAAAGATTCTGTTCCAAATCTGACACCAAAGTCTGGCTCAAAGGGATATCGCTTAAATATGGACAAATTGCAGGTCTATCTGGATCTTAAGCACTTGTGAGCCCATATTTGGAGGCGAGACATGACTCAAAGGACTATTAGGCACTAGAAGCAAGCATGTGAGAATCATTACCTCCTTGGCTCTGTCATTTTCCATCGACACAATAATAAGAAGAACAGGCCTCGACCTAATGATGTGGAGATCACTGACTATGTGCAGAATTACCAGCCATAGCGTGCTTAAAAATTATTGAATAGCAAGATAAAAATAGCACGTTTCTCATGATAATTGATAGCAGAACAGCTACTCAATAGGTACGAAGACCTTTCACATGTGGTGTTATTGATTCAAATAAATGGATATATATTACAAATAAGAAAACTACTTGCAAGGAACCCATTAGTGAAATACAATACAAACAAAACCGTAGAGCAAATCAGCACAGCGCTATTGCATTAGACAGCTGGGATTTCAAAGGTGTTCCTTTCACTCACATTTGTGTACCCACCACTTCTAAGTTCCCAGATGAAATGCTGTTATTGTGAATACGAGTTTGTTCATTCCCAAGGTTTGTGTATGACTTATTGAGAAGGTTAGAGGGGTAGGTGCAACTCTGACCTTCTTCTGAAAAGACCCGGCCTCCACAAACGATACAAAAACATGAAAGCTTTTCTTCCCAGTGCTGTCAGAGTGCAAGCGTCTTTGTATAATGCAGTATGAAAAAAAAAGCCAGAGCGTAGAAAAGAAGAACTGATAACAGTTGCGAGGTTGGTCAGCTCTTTTGTTTCATAGATGTTTGGGTTTAATTAATTCTTGGAAAACCAAAGCTGATCAGTTTTCTTGATGAGTCAATCAGTGCATGACTCCGATCGATCAGTTAAGTGCTTAGTTGCCACAAAACCTGCAAGCGTTGTTAGCAGGAATGGTGATTGATGGTTCATCTATAGGCATGCTTGCACAGATCTTGTGTGATTGGTGGGAATCAACAACGCAGAACATGAGGAGAGTGACACGTTATAGAACCGTGCTTGACGTTTCAATTGTGAAGCTAGACAGAATCAGGGACATGAATGGAAACCTGTCACCTTTTCAGTCGGCAGGAAGACGGATAGATCAAGTGCTTATTGACATTTTGTGCTTCCAATTAATCGAATAAAAGAGTGTCCATGTTTCAGCAAAGCCAAACCTTAAAATCATTGTACAGTTGGAGGTTTTTTGTAACTGCTAGCAGCATGTTACTAGAGCACAAGCCCAAGTCTCTCTGATTTTCTAGTCGGTAAATATGGCCCTCAACTGGAAGTCTTTATCGTAAGAAAATAATTAATTTAGAAATACAATAAGAAAATAAATAACTAAGCAGTAATCAATGTTGACAGTGCTTGCCTTAACAATTATGTTTTCATTAAGACTGGAAGACGTGGTACTATTTATTTATGCATTTAACAGATGCTTTTAACAGACAAAAGAGGAACAAAGCAATCTGTCAAAGAGCCAACAATAATCGTAATACACAATGCTGTGTTTATTAGACAAGGAGGCAAACTTGAGAGGAGAAATGCAAAGAAGATAACAATATAAATAAAGTTAGTTTTTTTCATAACTAATATAATGTTTTCTTAAGACATTAACTAACATATAGAATTAAAAAATATTCAGTGTCAACCTATCAATCAATATTGTGATGTTTATACATTACAATTTATCTGTAATATTGTATTATTATTATTTTATTTAGCAAGGACACATTAAACCGATGAAGGTGATATGCAGTTATAATATCACAAATTATTTCTAATAATATTATAACATTATATATTTCTAATGCTATTCTTTTGAACTTTTTATTCATTTAAAGAAAAAAACAAGTGTCTCAGTTTCCACAAAAACATTAAGCAGCACAACTGTTTTCAGCATTGATACTAATAATAAATGTTTTTGAGAAGCAAGTCAGCATATTAGAATGATTTCTGAAGGATCATGTGACACTGAAGACTGGAGTAATGATTCAGCTTTGCATCACATGAATAAATTAGATTTTAAAATATTAGTTATTTTTAATTGCAATAATATTTCACAATATTACTGTTTTTGCTGTATTTCTAAACAAATAAATGCAGCCTTGGTGAGCATAAAATGTGGAAAGATGAGAAACTGTGGCCTCTCTGTTGACAACATGATCTGAAAACAAATACCATAAAAACATCTTTGTGATTCAACAACATAAAAATAATATATAAAGAATGACTGATGAATTAATTCATAAAAATGATTGACTTTTGTCTCTTCAGCAAAGCCTCAGTGGGTTCAGACGATGCGAGACAATGCTTTGTCGATCGAAGAGAGATTGTTCTGGGAGTGTAAGGCCAATGGGAAGCCCAAGCCTTCATACAGCTGGCTGAAGAATGGAGAATTACTGGCAGCCGAGGTAAAATTCAAGCAATGGTGTAGTCGTGAAAAGACTGGGTTGGCAGTGCAAACATTCTTGGGTCAAACCTCAGCAGGGGAGCTCTGTCAAATGTATATGAGAAAGTTGTATTGATTATATAATGCTTAAATCTCTGCCGCTGTTGTTAGAGTTGAATGCACAGCTATTTTAAAATTCTTTTCATTGCTGTTCCTCTGTTTCACAGGACAGGATCCAGATAGAGAACGGAGCCCTGACAATCAGCTCCGTAAACCTCTCAGATGCTGGCATGTATCAGTGTGTCGCTGAGAACAAACATGGAATCATTTATTTTGGTGCTGAATTGGTGGTGTTAGGTAAGAGAACCTCCTGTACCCTTCTCATTTCCAATTATCTTGTGCCTTTGTTCACTCTGCAACACAATCCCAGCAGACACAAAACATTTATACAACATTTCATTACACTGCTTTTTGGTTGCATGTGCAGTATAACATTTAAAATCTTTCTAGAAACTAAAATCATAAATTAATGTATATAATAGAGGTCTACCGATAGTGGATTTTACCGATACCAATAGCTAGGTTGGACCACACTGGCCGATACCGATTAATCAACCGATAGTTTTCAAAATAGATACTGAAAGAGAGCTAGTGCTTTACTATTTAAAAAAAAAAAAAAAAAGCAGCAGCAGTACTGAACCATACTTTGTAAATGAATAAAAAATATTAATATTATTTACTATATTGATCATTAAAGTTATTTCATAGTTTGCTAATGTTAAAAGAAGAAACTTTAAAATTTAAAAATGTAGCCTATTAGTAGCTAATAGTGAATGTTGAAATGAACAAACTCTAACAAGGAACAATACTTCTACAGTTTTCATTAATGCTACGAATGGACTCTTATTGTTAAGTATTACCATTTAATTTCAACAGCCATGCTCTACACAAGGCCATAGCATTAAAATTACATACATATGGATATTGTATGTGTACTCAAACACTTTATTTGCTTTTATTTTTTAACACTTGATAATTATCTAATCAAAAAAAAAAAAAAGTTAGTCACACACCGGGCAAAAGCGCAGCGCTGCGTCTAGGAGAACTCGGAGGTATCACAAACACACGCCAGACGCTTTGCGTTCAAATCAAGTAGCGGTCTAAAACAATTTATTTAATCACCAAACGGACATAAGTTTGCTTCAAGAATGAACAATGTGGCATAAATGAGTTTGAAGTTCGGTGTTTAAAAAAACAGAGCAAGAGGAAAGAGAACACGCGATCTGTATTAGAGCTCTCTATATGAAGCATACAGACTTTATTAGAGCCACAGAAAGACATAATTTATAGCCTAGGGTGAAGTCATTATGTACATTCACAACAATTTGGGACAAATATAATGTAATTTAATAGAAAACTATGTGAATGGCGCTCTGTTCCGCGGCAGGCTTTTCTGTCGGCTGTATTTAAATGCGAGTCTGGAGTTTCCCGCTCTGTGCAGCGCGTAGTGTCACGTGTCAAAATAAACAACACGTGCTGTCAGTGATTTCCGCCTCTAGAGGCCGGACCCTTCTCAGCCACTCCAGCAATACCGATAGTTGTGACAATCAACTATCAGTGCCGATTAATCTGCAAAATCGATGAATCGGTCAACCTCTGGTATATAAACTAAAATATTTTATAATAAAATTATAATTTTTGCCAATTATTGTTTTGTTTTGACTGCCATTCAGTTGCCTGCAATAAATTGTGATTTTTTTCATACTATCATTTCAACAATGAAAGAGACTGTTTGAATGGCTGTATAAGTATTACATTAAAAACTAGAGTACATAGAGTGAATTAAGACTGGCAGATGTGATGCTATATGGATATTGTTATTTTAATGTAGGTAAAGCAGTTGGAGAAGTTTTAAAAATATTAAAATTTGTAAAAAATATTGAAATAAAATATTTGTTTTGTTTCTTTTCGTTTTGTTTTGTTTTGTTTCTTTTCATTTTGTTTTGTTTCGTTTCGTTTTTACTGCCATTCAGCTGCCTGCAATAAAATATGATTTTTTTTCATACTGTTGTTTCAACAATGAAAGAGACTGTTTGAATGGCTGTATAAGCATTACATTACGTTTATTATACATTGTACATTTTTCATTTACTAATAATAATAATATTTCTTAAAAATGATACCAGCTTATAAAATAATGTAAATAATATCATCATAATGTTTTAGTCTTGGTCTCCTATAGAGTAGATAGAGTTCATTAAGACTGGCAGATGTGATGCTACATGATGCATATTTTTATTTTAATGTAGGTAAAGCAGCTGGAGAAATATTAATAAATATTAAAATGTATACTAGATTAGAGTGAATTAAGACTGGCAGATGTAATGCTATTATGATGCTATTGTATATTACTCTAAATATTTTTATTTATAGTTATTTTAATAATTAGGTAAAGCCTTTTTTATTTCTCTGGCAGGTGGACAAATATTAAAAATATTAACATTTGAAAAAATATTGAAATAACAAAATTTGTATTTGATTTATATTTCATCATGAAACTCCCAGTAATAAATTGTTTTTTTTTCATACTATTGTTGTTTATCGTACTATTGTTATTGAGACTGCTTGAATACCTGTATAAACACACATTTCTCATTTGCGGGAAAATAATTGTAAACAAAGCAACACTTAATTTGCAAGCTTTTAACAAGTAACATTGAGAACACTTATAATAGCATTTAGGTGTCTGTTACCAGATTAGAGTAGACAGAGTAATCTAAGACTAGAGCACCTTTTTCCTTTTTTACATAATTTTACAGTGTGCTTGAGTGTTTTTTTTTTTTTTTAAATAAAAATGATGGTGAGTAGACTTTGAGTCAGTACTTTTAAATGTAGCTCTGAGTCACTGGTTCAATTGGCACTACAAAGAAGTGACTATTGCAGTTTGCAAAAAAAAAGGTTGAAACTGCAGTGTGACCGATTATGAATATCAGAACACAGCTCTCATCCACTGGTGTGCGCTGAGGTTTTTACAGGCAAATAAACTCTTGAAATGGGCTCACACACCAAGGAGCTGCCCTCTTTTCAACATTTCCCATAAGAACATTGATTTTGCAACATTTAGAGTGGGGTGGCGTGGCACTGTGACTTTCAGTAATGTTAATCCACTATTGATTGGCTGGTGGGAGATGACGAACTGTGGCCGCTCTGTTGACAACATGACAAAGCCACAACTGAGGGGTTCACTGGTTGAAAAACCTTCGAGTAGACAGTGACAAAGACCAGAGAAAGATCTTTGTCATCGGTTCATACAGAGATGGAGAAAGAGAGAGAAAAATGGTGGAAAGTGGGTGGAGGTCATTAAGGACACCTCTGCTTTCTGACTGCAGCCAATTCCTTCACTGGTCTTGTCTAATGATGTTTGTGTAGGAGCCAGCAACCCTCCACGGGCTAATTAGGTAATAGAGATGCTATTTAACAATGCTTTAGGCCACAGCGTGTTCGCTATGACAGTGCATAAGCAGCTTTCCCATTCGCAGCATTGGATAAGCGCTGCTTCTCGGCAGAGGAGACACATTAGACCCAATTAGTGCTGGTCTTTTAGCGTTGCGTCATCGCTATCGGAAAATGTCTTTCATGTAAGGGCTACTTTAAAAGCTGGACAACTTATATAAACACTGGTGTCATCTGACTGTGTAATATCAGTCATCCTTAAACATGTTTAGGGTTTTATACTATACGTTTTTAAAGGGATAGTTTATTCAAAAATGACTTGAATGTTGTTATTTTTTATAGAGACAAAGAAAAAATCAACAGAAAAAATCAAATGAAATAATTTCAAAAGTTTGGGGTCGGTAAGATTTGTATTATTTTATTTTTTTTAAGTATAAATCGCTTGCACTTACCAAGGCTGAATTTATTTGACCAAACCAGTGTTATTTCAGTATCATTGAGGTACTATTATAGTTTTTTGTTAATATTTTGACTTTTATTTATTGTTTTATTTTTTTCTGCCTTTGTGGTAATTTTAATATTAGTTTTTGTTGTTTTTAAGTATGTCTAAGTAGTTTTTTAGTCATTTAAAATTCCAGGTTCAGTTAATTATTTTAGTACATAATCATTTAGTACAAGTTAAGCTAAATGAAAATGAGAAATGTTGCCTTGGAAACTAGCTGTAATTAAATAATTTAGTCAACACTTATTTATTTCAAGTAATGAAAATGTTTTTAATGGGTTTATTTTAAGTTAACTGTATTAACCCTGGATCAGTATTACAGTAAAACAGTAATATTGTGAAATATTATTACAATGTAAAATAATGGTTTTCTTTTTCATATATTTTACAATGTAATTTGTTTTCTGTGATGCAGAAACTGAATTTTCATTCAAAAATGTGTTGCTCATCTAATATTTCTTATTATTATGAATGTAGAAAAGAGTTAATATTTATTAATTTGTTAAACTGTTTTAATATGTCGAATACATCAGATACACCAAATTAGCTCAGTTAAAAACCCATTCATTGAATGCCACTTCAAGAAGACACATTAATGCAAAATAAACTAGCTTTAAAATAGTATTTTAAAAATACACTTTTTCTATTCTATCTACTTGTTTTCTTTTTGTTATATGTATATATATATATATATATATATATATATATATATATATATATATATATATATATATATATATATATATATGTGTGTGTGTGTGTATATATGTATATGTATGTGTGTAGGCCTATACAGTATATATATATATATATATATATATATATATATATCCCAAAAGTATGATTTTTTTTTTTGGTGGTCTCAATAAAGACTGGTCAGATTATGGTAGTGAACTGCATCTTGCATAACCTAGTGCTTAAAACTACCCGCACAAAGGGGAGCTGGACTGCGCAAATTGCATTCATCACTAATTTTCTTACCTGATTTGCATAATTCCTTTAGTGAAGCGCTAAAACAACAGATAGCGTACAAGTGAAGTCCCTCCAGAATTTGCATCGAACTGTTCCTTTAAGAGAAAATGCTTAAGTGGTCCTACATCAGCAGCACACACAAACACAAACAGAATGCAGCTGTCCGTTTACAATAATGCACACAGGGCATCCCTGCCTGAGGTGGCAGTTTGACTCTCTCGGCCCTGTGTTTTTCCACAGCCTCGCCCCCAGACTTTTCTAGAAGCCCTCTCAGAGCTCTGCTTAAAGCCAAGACGGGCAGCACAGTCACCATGGAGTGCAGGCCGCAGGCTTTTCCCACAGCCATCAGCATGTGGAGGAAAGGCAACGAACCAGTTCAGAGCTCAGAGAGGTACGGATACAATCTTTTTTCTCTCTTTTCTTTGTATTCTTGTCCTTAATTCCTCTTATTCCTTCTTTCTGGCCATCTATTCATTCAAGGCTTCACCCCAGCAGCCCTGCTATGTTCACACTATCTGTGCACAGCCTGCAACTGAACAGTTATCAAAAGGAAGCTGCATTGCCAATTGTGGTAGCTCACTGACCATAACACTCATGAATTATGAAGCAGGCCATTAGGCTGGGCCGGCAGGAGGTCGCTCGGCATTTTGGGTTGAGTCTGTCAAGTATGAAATGATTCCTGGTAGGAGGCCACTTGAGGAAGCACGGCGGATCGCAACCTTGGCTCTTTTTATAATGAAGTTGGATTAAATAGTATGGGGAGAATCCTGTCAAGGGTGCAGAAGTACTGTGGGAAAACAATAGATTTGCATTAAGCCACAGTTGTTTGTTTTGAGAGCATTCGGTGAGACATCCCAAGTCCAATTTAACTGTAAGCGCATTGCCGGGGAATTGTGCATTACAACATTAACATTCCAGTACTACAGCATTTGCTATCTGGTACTCTGGATGATATATTGTGAATAGCTGTTGTTATATAAGGAAGGCCGGGGGCCTATTTATCCAAATAGCATTGCCTTAGTATATATTAACGTTACTAAGGAGTTTTTGGGTGTATAAAATGCTAATTCCTTTAGATCTCAAGAATAATATAGACTACTGTTCAAAGTTTTGGTTTCAGTAATACTTTTTAAAAGAAATTAATACTTTTCTTGAGCAAGGACACAAAAAAATAAGCAGCACAACCATTGACAATAATAAGAAATGTTTCTTGAGTAGCAGATCATCATATTAGATTGATTTCTGAAGGAACATGTGACACTGAAGACACGAAAGTATAATGATGCTGAAAATTCAGCTTTACATCACATGAATAAATTACAACTTGAAATATATTCAGATAGAAAATACTTTTTTAAATTGTAATAATATTTCAAACATAATTATTGTATTTTTTATCAAATAAATGCAACCTTAAGCAAAGGACACTTTTTCAAAAACATTTTAAAAAATCATACCGGCCCCAAACTTTTGAATGATAGTGAATATCTAAATGTCAAATTAGAACCTACATATAATTATATAAAATAAGTCACAACCCTTTCTATTAAAATATATTGATTAGCTTACAAGCCAAAAAACATTTTTCTTTTAATTCAGTCATGCAATTTTTTTAATTACTGGTATAACTACATATTGTAGAACTAAAATTACCCCCACCCACAAAGCCAAGACAAAACACCAGCAACAGTGCAAGAGGCGTGTTATACAGAGTTTTAAGGGGTTAAAGAGTCATAGATTGCAGTTACAAGTAAATAACAATTACTGTAAATGAAATTGAAAGCGCTTCAAATTATAGGCACTTCACATGTGCATGAGAAAATAAGGTTTGTATTTCTTAAGAGCCTGTTAAAGAGTATGTTAAAATTGTAGAAATAGTCATGAAGTGTTGGAAGGTGGTCTAATTCAAATGATGGTGCGGTAGATTGAGCGATGCAGCCTTTTACGTTTGGCTTTACGTTTGAATGACTGTTTCGTGTGAACGCACACTCCTCAGCTTCATTGGCTCTCGGACAGCTGCATGCACCGAGCCATGGAGAGTGTCCAATGTACAGAGATTTATGTGCCATTGTATAGACACATTATGTTCTTCTTACTACATTTCTACTGTTCCCGAAAGATAAAACACATTTGTACTCGGAATCTAGCTCCATTATGAGTTAACCAAGTTTAAATTTGATTTGAGAGGATTGTGCTTCTCTCCTTTAGGATAACTTTGCTCCCTGATGGAACACTTAGAATTACAAATGTGACCAAGATGGACGGGGGAAACTACGCTTGCTTGGCTAGAAACCAGTTTGGTGCAGCCAGCACTACAGGAAGACTGCTGGTCACAGGTATGGATTACTGTAACAGTATTACGCTGCTTTTTCTGCAGATGGATGTTATTTTAGACTGTCGTTCAACTGTGGGAAGTGCTGATTTTTCTCCAAATTCTGGAGGCTTCACAGGCAATTGTGTGCTTGATAGGGCTGCACAATTAATCAAAATCATGACAGTTTCTTCATAATCCAAAAATGAAAATTCTGTCATTTACTCTACATCAGGTTGTTGCAAATTATTCTTTCTTCTGTGGAACACAAAGATATTTTAAAGCATGTCTCAACTGTTTTTGTTCATACAATAGAAGTCAACGGGGTCTATCAGTTTCAAGCTCCAAAAAGGACATAAAGGTAGCGTTTATGATACTTTCAAAAGAAAAAACAAATAAAATATGGAAAGGTGTGAATAACATCAAACCTCACTGTTTTTTGTGTTATGACATTATGTTCAGTCACATGACTGTAAGACATGTAAGAACCAATGAGATTTCATGTTATTAATGCGATGCAGGGTTAATATAGTTAACTAAAACTAAAACCATAAAAAATAAGTTATTTAAAATAAATAAAATAAAATCACCTGCATACAAAAAAACGTAATCGCTATACAAAAAACATATTTTCCTTCAGCTAGTTTCTAAAGCAATAATAAATAAACTGAAAAATAAATAAAAACTGTAGACATATTTTAATAATAATAATAATAAAAAATACAACAAAACTATCAAAACATGAACTACAATTAAAACAAAAAAAGCAAATACTTAAATAAAACCTAATTCAAAATGTGTTACAAAAAAAAAAAAATTGATTGACTTATTTGATCACTTGAGAAAACTTTAAACATTACTCCACTGATGTTGTATGGATTACTTTTACACTACCTTTATGTCCTTTTTGGAGCTTGAAACTGTTGGACCCCATTGATTTTAATTGCATAAACAAAACAGCTGAAATGTTCTTCAAATATCATATTTGTGTTTAAGAGAATAAAGAAAATCACATAAGTTTGGGAAAACACAAGTAAATGAGAATTGTTTTGAGTGAAATATGCTATCTTGACCTGATAGTTACCCCAGAACAACATTTACATTCATGCATTTAGTAGGTGCATTTATCCAAAGTGACTTACAACAGCAGAACAAAAGCAACAAATAGATTCATCCAGAGGAGTATATACAAAGGTGTTCTGCCAATTAGAGGATTTTTGTTTCATGTAGTTCATTCTGTTTTTATAATGCATTCTGAAAGGAAAGTTGTTTGATTGCTTTCTGGGGCTTACATGCTCCTCTAGTGTAATGCGATGGGTTGAGCGGTTCAGCTCTCCAACTGGCAGATTTTGTTTTTTTCTCTCAGCTCAACTCAACAGGGATGGAATACAGTGGCTTTTTGTGTGTTGTTGTAATTACCCGTTTTCACGCTCCGCTTATGGCATTGCAATTACCCTGGATTACACTAATGGAGTGTGTGAGGGTGTAGGTTATAGGTTGAGCGTGCACAATTTAGAGAGAAAAATATACAATGCTGCATTTGCACTCTGGGTTTTGCTGAGATTACAACATCGCAGTCTTTTACAGCAGATTCCGCGCCAGCAGATTTGAATATGAATCTGAAATTCCGCATTAAGCAACTGGGCACTTTTAAAAACATTGATGTCATTAAAGGGGTCATATCAGTTGAATAGAAATTGAATTTTCCTCGATCATTTGTAATTCATGAAGTTCGTTACACTATAATTTTTTTTTTTTTTCAGAACATTTATTGTAACTAATCATTAAAATCATTGACCCTATTTGTTTTCTTATACAGTGTGTGTGTGTGTGTGTGTGTGTATAAATAGTGTGTTATCTGCTCGTTTCTGTGGCATTAAATAAGTCTACATCAAAAACAGAGAGAACGAGCAAGAGACTACTAAGCCTTTTTCCTTATACAGTAGACAAAGCTGCAGTGTCCTACCTAGTGGATAGAAGTAAAAATCCCATTCATTTCCACCTTAGAGAAATTGGTTTTTAGTGATATTGTATAAACCTTTCAAGACAGACCTGCTGTGAGCTCCAAGGTTGTTAATATGCCTCTGTAGCAGTCTGTGGAAATACATCGCGGTGCTTCATCATGGGATTAGTAGTTCATTCATTGATAAGAACACAGTCTCCTACCTTTGTCTGCTGCTGATTTTAATCTAAATCTTACAGTCGGTTGGCCTGGCTTTTGTAACTGGAGCATTGATTTCAGGTTTTGCACAAATGTCATGGTTTTCTGGTTAAAAATATGGCTCTTTTAATTCTGTGGTTTAGAGTTTATTTATACTGTATGTATATATTTAGATGTATTATTCATTTAAATGAATCAAGTTTATGTGTGATTTGGAGCAGATCCCACACAAATCACCCAGGGTCCAGTGGACATGGAGATCATTGTTGGGGAGAGCATCGTATTGCCCTGCCAGATCTCCTGTGATCCTGCTCTGGATGTTTCATTCTCCTGGGCCTTCAATGGGCAGCTCCTCAATAAACTAGACCAACATTATGAGCATGTGGGTGGGGTAAGTCATATGTTGTTGGATATTCTTGCTGTCTATATTCTGTTCTATACTGTTTAGCATGCCATAGAACTGTGAAAAGATTTTCAATAAATATCTAGCATTTCATCTTCACCAAGCAGTTTCTTGATTATCCATTACCTAATTTGGATTTCCCAGTCAAAAATTGCTTATAAACCTATCATAATGCTGTATTATCACCAAATCTTGTATTCAGTCTTTTTGTCAATTTGTTTTCTTTCAGTTATCAATTTTTGTATTTCTTTTTGGAACTGATTGATTGTAGGCCTTGCTTGCTTGAGCAAAAATCATTTTGACAATGTTCAATCAAAAACTGTGGTTCTTAACTGCAAACAGGGGCGTAAATTTCATCTAACAGTTGGGGGGACAATAAACATAACAATTTTTGAAGGGGACACAAATAATACAGCTAAAATTGTACTTGTAAGGATAGATATACATAGAGGAAAGCCTTACTACTGTTAGTGCAGCAGGGAGACCGTGCCAAATTAGACAACTTAAAGCTGTTGTGGTCGCGTTGCGACAGTGGTCGCGTCCATTGTAGAAATTACTATCCGTCACAGTGTTGCCAAGTCCACGGTTTTCGCGTGGAATTTGGCTACTTTATCACTGTTGCCGCGGGTTCTTTTTCATGTCCGCGGGTTGAAGCGACCCCAATAACGTGTATTTTAGAACCTGGAAAGCGTTTTTTACCGGGGGACCCCCTCGAAAAAAAACAATTTTTGGGATAATTTTGAGTTGCAATTGGGCGGGATTTGTTATCAAAACCTGGCAACCCTTTCTGCCAAGCAGGTAATGTTATTTACAATGGGGTTTAAAGAAAATCCTCCCAGTAATTTTTTTCTTATGTTGGAAACTTTGGTAACACTTTAGTATAGGGACCAATTCTCTATTAACTAGTTGCATATTAGCATGCCTATTATTAACATAATGGCTGTTTATTAGTACTTATAAAGCACATATTCTGCATGACCATATTCTACATCCCTAATTCCCCAATACCTAAACTTAACATCTATCTTACTAACTATTAATTAGGAGTTTATTGAGGCAAAATTTGTATTAATGGTTTTTAATAGCAAGAATTGGACCTTTTATTTGGCTGATCATATGACTGGAGTCTGCATCATAATGTATGTGAGTACAAATGATTTTAAACAGATTTATAAAAAAAAGTACTATGCATTTCTTTGTGTAAAATACTGAGTGTACCTTTAATGTCTTGGTACCGTACAGCTGTTACAGCAAATACATTTATTATACTCATTATACTCAGCAAATGTCAGCTTCTGAAGGAGTATATCCAGTTTGCTGTATACTGCTATTATACTCTGAGCCAGACCTACTGTTAAAATGTGGAAGACTTGGCAGGGATCAATTCATCACTCTCTTTTTGAGGTTTTTAGCTGTTCCTTCCACTGCTTAGCAGCCCACTACGTTCACTTTGAGCTCTTTTCCCTCCTCTTCACAGAATAAAAATCAATCCATCAAAGTATTGCCTTCAAGGATCTCAAGTGTAATATCCTCATATGGCTGTTGAATGGTCAGATCTCATCTCAGATTGCTTTTCTCTGGGATGTAATGACGCCTTTCTAGAAATAGTAATGACTTTAAAGACTGAGAGAATGCCCTAATGAGAACTGACTGGTCAATATTGGATGTGCATGACTCAACTGAGCAATCCTTAAACAGATTCATTAATCACCACCCGAAAGCCATCAAAAAGATGACTTATTTTTCAAATAAGGTTGCATATTTTAGAGAATTAAATGAGTTTGTTTTCTGTGGAAAGCAACAGCAAAATAAAATAAATTTTGACTTTTATATAATTATGGTAATTCCATCATAAATGTGAACAGAAAATGTGAAGGTTTTCAACATTTGGGACACACACATAGGAAGTGCTCTCATCTTCAATTTAAGCCAGTGATTCTTATCAGTAATTATATTCCAGTTCTTATGAATTCTCCGATGCCACCCGTCTTGTAGGATTATCAGCATGAAGTTCACAGCTTGGATGAATTCATTTCCATAATGAAACTAAATTTGTAGCCTAATATCCTTACTGCTGAAATCGCAGATTTACCTCTTGTTTGCCATCCACAATCTCCCCTTCAGATAAGAGCATACATCTTATCTCATGTAATTTAATTGATTTGAAATCTAAGCGCTTTTTATTAAATTAGTGAAGTTGTCCGTGCCAAAGTCTTCAGTGCTGCACAGACAATATCAACATCCAGGCGAATCGGTGTCTATAAACAATGGCAATAAAGGATCCATTTTAGCAAACTGAAGATTTTTGACAGATGGGTGAATAAAGTAAGAATTAAATGCACCCACTGATCGTGCTATTTATTTTTATCTGCTGTCTGCATGGTTTTAGCGACTTATTCACTTATTAAGAGAATTATGCAAATCAGGTAACAACAAAAAAATCACCCACAAAAGTGATGCCGGTTGTGAACTAGGTGAGTTTTTGCACTGAAATATCACATGAAAAGTGAAACAACTGCCAAGTATTCCCTGAGAATTGTTTCACTCATTTCATTTGATCACCTACACTACAGGTGCATCTCAATAAATTAGAATGTCGTGGAAAAGTTAATTTATTTCAGTAATTCAACTCAAATTGTGAAACTTGTGTATTAAATAAATTCAATGCACACAGACTGAAGTAGTTTAAGTCTTTGGTTCTTTTAACCCACCAATTCAACATCTCAACAAATTAGAATATGGTGACATGCCAATCAGCTAATCAACTCAAAACACCTGCAAAGGTTTCCTGAGCCTTCAAAATGGTCTCTCAGTTTGGTTCACTAGGCTACAAAATCATGGGGAAGACTGCTGATCTGACAGTTGTCCAGAAGACAATCATTGACACCCTTCACAAGGAGGGTAAGCCACAAACATTCATTACCAAAGAAGCTGGCTGTTCACAGAGTGCTGTATCCAAGCATGTTAACAGAAAGTTGAGTGGAAGAAAAAAGTGTGGAAGAAAAAGATGCACAACCAACCGAGAGAACCGCAGCCTTATGAGGATTGTCAAGCAAAATCGATTCAAGAATTTGGGTGAACTTCACAAGGAATGGACTGAGGCTGGGGTCAAGGCATCAAGAGCCACCACACACAGACGTGTCAAGGAATTTGGCTACAGTTGTCGTATTCCTCTTGTTAAGCCTCTCCTGAACCACTGACAACATCAGAGGCGTCTTACCTGGGCTAAGGAGAAAAAGAACTGGACTGTTGCCCAGTGGTCCAAAGTCCTCTTTTCAGATGAGAGCAAGTTTTGTATTTCATTTGGAAACCAAGGTCGTAGAGTCTGGAGGAAGGGTGGAGAAGCTCATGGCCCAAGTTGCTTGAAGTCCAGTGTTAAGTTTCCACAGTCTGTGATGATTTGGGGTGCAATGTCATCTGCTGGTGTTGGTCCATTGTGTTTTTTTGAAAACCAAAGTCACTGCACCTGTTTACCAGGAAATTTTACCTTCCCACCTTCCCACACTGCCAAAAGCACCAAAAGTTGGTTAAATGACCATAGTGTTGGTGTGCTTGACTGGCCAGCAAACTCACCAGACCTGAACCCCATTGTCAAGAGGAAAATGAAAAACAAGAGACCAAAAAAAATGCAGATGCGCTGAAGGCCACTGTCAAAGAAACCTGGGCTTCCATACCACCTCAGCAGTGCCACAAACTGATCACCTCCATGCCATGCCGAATTGAGGCAGTAATTAAAGCGAAAGGAGCCCCTACCAAGTATTGAGTACATATACAGTAACATACTTTCCAGAAGGCCAACAATTCACTTGAGATAGTGAATTGGTGGGTTTTTGTTAAATGTGAGCCAAAATCATCACAATTAAAAGAACCAAAGACTTAAACTACTTCAGTCTGTGTGTATTGAATTTATTTAAGACACGAGTTTCACAATTTGAGTTGAATTACTGAAATAAATTTACTTTTCCACAACATTCTAATTTATTGAGATGCTATACCATATGCTCACCAAGGCTGCATTTATTTGATCAAAAATACAGTCAAATTATGAAATTTTATTATAATTTAAAATAGCTGTTTTCTATGTTAATCTAATTTAAAATGTAATTCATTCCTGTGATGCAAAAAACTGAATTTTCAGCATCATTACTCCAGTCTTCAGTGTCACATGATCCTTAATAAATCATTCTAATATGCTTTGATTTGATAATCCGGAAACATTTCTTCTTATTATTGATGTTGAAAACAATTTTTAAGGAAATCATGATGATTTTTTCTGGATTTTTTAAAGGGATAGTTCACCCAAATATGAAAATTCTGTCATTTATTACTCACCCTCATGACATTCCAAACCTTCATTCATCTTCGGAACACAAATTAAGATATTTTTGATGCATTCCGAGAGCTCTCTGACCTTCCCATAGACAACAAGGATCCTTACACGATCAAGGCTCGGAAACGTAGCAGTGGTTCAATCGTAATTTACAAAACTAGGAGAAAACGTTTTGTGCAAAGAAAACAAAAATAACGACTTTATTCAACAATTCGTCTCCTCTGCGTCACCCTATAGCACCATTTTGGAGAGTATCGCATACGTAAACAACATATGCTGTTCTGTGTCACAGATATGCTGTTTACGTTGTTTCCACTTTGATCTGAACATAAACAACGTATCCACGTACATACGTTTCATACGTTGTTTACGTATGTTATACTCTCCAAAATGGTGCTATAGGGTGACGAATTGTTGAATAAAATCATTATTTTTGTTTTCTTTGTGCACAAAGTGTTCTCATAGTTTCGTAAAATTACGATTGAAACACATGGATTATTTTAACGATCTCCTCTCTACGTTTCGAGAGAGCTCTCGGAATGCATCAAAAATATCTTAATTTGTGTTCCGAAGATGAACAAAGGTCTAACGGGTTTGGAACGTCATGAGGATGAGTGAAAATGAAAATTCTAAAAAAAACCTAGCGCCATTTTGGAGAATATCCGCTGGCCGTAAACAACGTATGCTGTTCTGTGTCAGCTGCGTCATGCCGGATATGTTTCCTACGTTGTTGTGATTTGATCCGAAACATATCCGATGTGACGCAGCTGACACAGAACAGCATACGTTGTTTAAGTCCAGTGGATATTTTCCAAAATGGCGCTAGGGTGATGCAGAGGAAACAAATTGTTGAATAAAGTCTTTTTTTTTTCTTTTGCGTACAAAAAGTATTCTCGTAGCTTCGTAAAATTACGGTTGAACCGCTGATGTCACATGGATTATTTTACCGATCTCCTTGCTACATTTCTGGACTTGGGAACATTTCAGTTGCATTGCTGTCTATGCAGGGTCAGACAGCTCTCAGAATCCATCAAAAATATCTTAATTTGTGTTCCGAAGATGAACGAAAGTCTTACGGGTTTGAAACGACATGAGGGTGAGTAATTAATGACAGAATTTTCATTTTTGGGTGAACTATCCCTTTAAGGAATAGAAAGTTCCATAGAACAGCATTTATTTGAAATATAAATGTCTTTGTTTCTGTTGATCAGTTGAATGTATCCTTACTATGTGAAAGTATTCCTTTATTTAAATATATAAAACAATCTTACAGACCTCAAACTTTAGAACAGTAGTGCAAGTCACGCAAATATATTTTCTTATTAGGGCTTTTGTTATAGAATGTTAATTTAATGCATACATAAATGCTTATGTTTAAAATGATCTAAATGGAGAGCAATGGAGTGAAACAAAATGCTGGAGTCTTGAGTTTTTCAAAGTTGTCTGTTCTTTTAAAAATTGTCTGTTCAGTGCTTTCGGTCTTTGAATTAAATTGGATTCTTTTCTCAGCATATATTGATGCATACAATTAATCAGCATGTCAATTAATATGATTCAAAGTTTTAATCAGTTGACAGTCCTAATTTTCATTTTAAGAATAAAAAATTAGTTTATCAGAAAGTACTTTACAATAATTAAGGTCCTCGTTATGATTATGACTTTATACTATATGAGGATTCTGATGCTCTTTTTACTTGTTAATTACATGTATCATGATGAATATAATTGGAAATATCTTTATTACTTCACCTGTTTTCACAGTACTTCATCGATTCCCTTGACAAAGCGCTTTTAAAGTTCACCTCCACTCTTATGAACAACTTTCTTGATCTTTATTAGATTAACAAAGGCATTTAATTGTCGCATGTGGATTTAGTATGCATCACTTGTACGGTTTCGTATCTCAGGGTTTCGGCACACTGAATCCAATCACACTACCTCTTAAATGTGATTAAGCTCTAATTAGCCAATTAGCGAGTGAGTTTGGTAGCTGGATTCTGTGCAGTGCTGAAGGAGCCTAAGGCTTGGCCAGAGGGAATGTTTATCCATGACGGACGTTTCAAACGTAGCAGCAAACAGCCTTTGCCAAAAGTCATCCATTAGCTGTGGAGTTGGGCCACATTTTCATTCCCAAACCCAGCAGGGTGTCTACACTTACTGAATCACTTGCCGGCAAATATAGCAAACAACTCACACATCTTCCTGTCGCTTTAAAGCCCCAGTTGATAGAGTGGATTGTAATGCGTATGTGTGTGTTTATATCTTTAGAGTACATCTGGAGATTTGATGATACGGAATATACAGCTGAAACATGCCGGAAAGTATGTCTGTGTGGTCGACACGGATGTCGAGAGTTTATCAGCGGCGGCTATTTTAATCGTGAAAGGTAAGAGAGCAACGGCCAGGCATCTGGGGGAGCTTCAAATGCAGGGTTTGGATTTGGAAGGAAAACCTGATAGAAGGACACTCAAATGCTTTGCTTGCTTTGCCAAGGAAATGTATCTGTCTGTTGAATTGATCTGTTATTACATGTTCCATTAGAGGTAATTAGAGGAACGTATCAAAGCTGTTTATCAAAGGTTACAAATTAGATTTAGCGGGATCAATATCTTTCAATTGAAATTAGATTGACATGCCAACTTTTACTGCCAGAGCCTATAATAATGCTTTATAACAGTGTAGAAGCAGGGTATAAAATTAGCGCTCAGCAAGCACAAAATGCATGTAAAAGCTGGCTGTAGTGACCAAATAAAATCACTTTTTTAAGGATCTGCATGCTTCTCAAACATCCACTTGAGGGTCTCAGCAAACTTCCAAGAGGGCTTTGAGATGACTTAAAATGACTAAAAATAGTAACAAGCATTACAGTCAGCTAAAACAACTAAAAAACAAGATATTTGCTATTTTAATTCAATCCCATTGTCTTGAAAAAAACTGAATAGACTGCTGCAGCCATGAACCTGGAAAAACTGGAAGACTAGTTTGCTGTGGGTTCCAACAAGATTTTCCTATGGGTTTTTATAATTTACTCATAAATTTATGAGTAAAACAAGGTCTGTGAAACAAACATTGATGATACTTTGACTTTTCGATCTGCATTACTCACACCCATACTGATCATGTAAATTTTGATGCAGTTATGTTTATTTTTAAAAACGTGTGTTTGTAATAATGTAATAAATATCTACATAAGAATGTTTGGGGTGTGAGTGTGTGCACTTTATATTGTACAACAAAACAAGTATCGTCAAGTTATATTTACCACAGACCTTATTTTACCACCATTATAAAAACCCATAGGAGAATGTTGAGCAAACCCGTGACAGTCTTCCAGGTTTTGACATCACAGCTGCTGTGCTTTATAGATGGGGAGTCAAATTATAAATGTATGATTTCTTCATCTAGAAAAGTCATATAAATTAATGCAGTCTCAAAACTCAATAGCAATTTTTCAATGAATATACATTTTTGTAGTTCTGCCAAGCTCTAAAATATTTTATCAGGTAGAAACTGTGAGTAAGAAGTATTCTTAAAAATCATTATTTACTGGATAAAGGTTAAAGAACTGGAAAAGGCATTGGGAACCCTAAAGAACAATCAGCTCCTAAAACGTCTGGCAGTTTAATTTACAGAAACTAGGAGTGTCTGGCATTTGAATATTATGCACAGTAGGGGTCCTTGGTTTAAAATGAATTATGTAAATGTTAGTCTGGCCAAAGATGCATGCAAACTCATTGCATTAAACCACCAAAACCAAATATAAAGAAACTAATTCACAATTTGTCCTCATGTTTTGTCTTCAAGTCCCTTGTAGGTGAGAAACAAACACTGTCTGATCTAATTATTGATGCTACAAGTGACACAATGACCTGCGCTGACAAAACCACTAAATATGATGCTCCATTTCTTTATATTTCCCCCCAAAGGAGTGTGATTTTGACAAAGGAAGACAGCGCTCTGCACATTTATAATTGGAGGAACCAATTAAAGATGTGCAGAGGAAGGCCTGCTTGCAGCTTTTCAAAGAAGACATGCTGTAGCTGTTAAGAAAACAGCTCAAGCCTCTGAAAAGCTTTCCTATGATTCTCAAAGAGATCTAGTGTTCCCACAAAAGCAACAGCTTAAAATGTAATAACACCTTTTAGAGACTAGCCTTATATCACAGCTTGGTGGGGCGATAAGCGGAGTGCTTCCTGGCAGGGGGTGAGCAAGGTTAGATGTCAGTGAAGGTAACTTCATTTCTAATTGCTAATTCACTGCTAATTGTCTGATTGAATCAGGTCCCCCAGGAGCTCCAGATGGCGTAACAGTGGAGGAGATCACAGACAGCACGGCTCAGCTTTCTTGGAGACCTGGCCAGGATAATGGCAGCCCCATCACAAGCTATATCATCCAGGCCAAGACAGCTTTCACAGTGGGCTGGCAAGCGGTGAACACGGGTAACAATACAGGATTAGCTAAAGCTAGTCAAGCGGAGCATCAATTCAGCGAGAGACTGAAATTACCATAGCACGTCTCATGTGCTTTTAAGAAAGAAGCTTATGCTCGCATTGAGTACATATAAGGGCCTCTAAGTACTAACGCAAAACGACTTAATCTGGTCTCTTGCCCTGCCGCTCGAATCCGAATTCATTCAAACAACATCCCACCCAGACAGAGATGCGGAATAGAAAATTTTTTTTTATGTTTTGTGACATTTCTGGCTTACTGTAAACATTGGCTCAAAATTGGGCTCCTGTTGTTGACTTTCATGACGCCACCGTGTAATCCAGGTATTTTCGGTTAAACTGTGGCTTTTCTGTTTGCTCTCAGTCCCGGAGGTGATTGATGGGAACACCTTGACGGCAACGGTGGTGGATCTGAACGCATGGGTGGAGTATGAGTTCAGAGTGCTGGCCAGAAACAGCGTCGGCGTGGGGGAACCGAGTCCCGCTTCTCTTAAAACAAGAACTGAAGATGCAGGTGAGTCACCAACAGTGTTATTTATACACAATTTTTAACTGAAAGTCCAATCAGAAAGTGTCTAATTTAAATTGTCTTTTTGCCGTGTAATAGTCATTCATTTTAAGCATTTTTAATTTGATCTAATTTTAGTCTATGAAAATTACATTTTACTTGAGAGAGAACAAAATTGTTGCAAACATTCAAACATTTTATATATTAAATTAAACATACCAACATTTAACAAGTGCATGTGAAACAATTATTTCTAATACAGTTCATAACTTTATTTTTACACTGTCATTCAAAAGTTTGGGGTCATTCAGGTTTTTAATGTTTTTGAAAGAATTCTCTCATGCTCACCAAAGCTGTGTATTTGATCGAAAATACAGTAAAAATAGTAATATAGTAAATATATTACATTAGTTCGCTAGAGAAATTAAATCTAGAGAAGAGCATTTTTCATGAAATATTAGACTATATACTCATTATATTTTATTTTACCTGTTAGTGATGTCTTAATTATTTAATGTATGTTTAAATAAATCTGTTATGAAACAAGTTATCACAGCCACTGTGTCAATGAATATATTTAAACAACAAATAGATATATTATAATTTAGAAGTTAATTTAAAAACTGCATTATGTGCAATTTACATGTTTGCATAAAACTTTTTTAAGTTGTGTTGATTATTATATTTAAAAATAAATAGATAATTAAAATAAAAATAATTACAATTGCAGTAAGTACATTTAAGTAATGTAAAAGGGTTCCCTATAATTTAAAGCATGAGCTGAGGAGTAGATTTTTATCCCTAAAATATTATTTATAATTGAATGTATTTAAAGAAAGAACAATTTGTTCTTTAATTAATGTTGTTTAATTTTAAAAAAAGCATACCGAAACCATACCGAACTATAACGTCAAAACCAAGGTACATAACGAACCGTCATGTTTGTGTGCCGTTACAGCCCTAGTAGATAACGGTTATCAACTGTATTAATTTCTTTTAAAAATCGTACTAAACCTAAACTATTAAATGGTAGTGTATGTTATGTATATGTGTAATCTAATATGTGTATAGGATGCATTTTGGTTAATAAACCCGCTAGCAAATGCTGTAGTTTACCAGTGTTCATTCAGCTTCTGCGAACTCTATTGACTGTCAGTGGATTAAATGAAACAATCTTTTTTTTTTTCTTCCTGGGGAAAAAAGCATTGTAAATATCTTGCACTGTTATTTTTTCTCATCATATTTTTATCACCAGTATTCTTTGTTTTAAATCGTTTAATTATTGTGATGATTTACATTATCATAACACACAATCAAAACATCTTTTGTTGACTTATTTTCGCTAGCTATTTTCTTTGACCCGGTTAAAAAAGAAGTGGTCAGAAGCAAAATTACTCCAAGATCAGAATTTCTGCCTTTCCAAAAGTATTAAAGTACAAGTTCCAAAAGTACAGACTATTTCACAGACAGAACTGCTCTGCGTACTCTTGATCTGATTTAATCATGGCAAACTTTGGCAAGTTCAGTGATAATTTCATCCTCAAAAGGTATGCAGAATGCCCATCAAATTAGTCAGCCAATCAGAACAGAGCTTGCCAGATTGAGAAAGCGCAATCCAGTTTTGTGTGCGGTATGCATCAGATGGTCAGTAAGTGACTGTAGGCGGCCTGTGGGCGGGCTGTCTGAGGTTGAATCCACTAATGCTCAAGTGCCCATATTCTTCAAAACGTCCCATGATGAAGCGATACAATTTCGGTGCTCAAGTGCCTCTTTGTATATTATAGAATGTATTCTTCGAGCATTATTGTTAAGAGACTCTTGGCAAATGGTGAAATTCACTAGAAACAAAGCCAGTTAACTGAGACACTGCCCACAGAATCTTTTAAAAGCAGTTGCTAAGGGACCGGAGCTTTGTTTCATTTGATACTTGATAATGAGGCTTTGAGTAAAAGAAAGAGAAAAGAAACAATGAGGAAGGCAGGGGCTGCATCTATCCGCTGTACTGAAAACATGGCTGCTTTTTCTTTGTTTTTCTGTACGCAGTTCCTGACACGGCACCCACCGATGTCGGAGGTGGGGGTGGCTCCAAGTCAGAGCTAGTAATAACATGGGAGGTAAGTCATCTGTCTATATTATCACTCCCTCTGTGCGAGGTAATAGTTTTGGCTAATTAAATGGAATTGAATGGGGGTGTTTATTACCTCAGTCAAAGCCAAGCCTGTTTTCCATCTGGGCCCTTTACTCCCATAATGGCATTCAATTCAGATTTGGTTGTATATTAGAAAGCAGTTCATTTGCGCTCTCAAGAGGTTGCATCACTTTGCAAAAACTGTGTGGGATTTGGAGGTGCTGGGTGTGAACCTGAGGCTGGATCTGGTCTGTATGTTTTAATATCACTATAGTTTCTTGTTTCCCTCCCAGCCTGTGCCTGAAGACCTGCAAAATGGAGATGGTTTCGGCTACATCATCGCTTTCCGGCCGCTGGGGGAGGTCAACTGGACACACGCCGTCACCTCCATACCGTCCCAGTCCCGTTACGTGTACCGAAACGAGAGCATCCTGCCCTTTTCTCCATTTAGCGTCAAAGTGGGTGCCTACAACACCAAAGGCCAGGGACCGTTCAGCCCTGTTACCATTGTGTTCTCGGCTGAGAATGGTGAGACTGTCAATCGCATTATGAGCAGCGCACAAAAGCTTACCTTTTCAGTCATTTACAGTGTTTTCAATTGACTTTTCTTTTCGCTATGTCAAGTCAAGTCACCTTTATTTATATAGCGCTTTCAACAATACAGATTGTGTCAAAGCAACTTTCCAATATCAAAATAGGACAATAGTAGCCTGGTAATACCAAACTCTGCTACTTCGTTTTGCTTCGTAGACAGAGTCTGGAAGGGCATAATTGACAAGCGTTTACTTTCTCGTGGGGGGGTGCTTGTCTGAAGTTTAAAATCATTGGTGTACCCATAAGCCAATCACATAACGGTTGGTTATGACGCATGTTATTCGCCGGCTCGGCCGCCTCGAGCTTCCGCTGTAAACACAGGTATGCGGCAAAAACAAAACCATCGAGCGAAATACCGAAGTGAAGATGGCTGTGAACGACTTTTGCAGATTATGTGAAGTAAATCTACGCATCCACAATTATCGCCTTGCCAAACTTTGGCCTCCCCAGTTTCTCGCTGACGATCGGTAACAGTTGATAAATTAAACTTTTCCCAAAACCTGTCGGGAGTAGGGCCACAACATCACCTCCATTCAAAATGTGAACCAAACACTCTTCTTGTTCGGGCTTCAGTTGGCAAATGCCGGAATATTCTCCACAACAGAGCGAATAGCATCCCGTGTCTCCATGTCCGCTGTTCGTTTTAGATTTCCCTCAACTAAACCTAAACTACAATCTTAAATTCGGCGCTTAGCGTCTACATCATGGCTCTCAGCCCACCCTCTGTTCGTTGGTTGGCCCGGCTGTGTATCTGTGCAATCAAGTCGATGATATCGCTGGAAATTAAGTGTCCCCAACTAAGCAAGCCAGAGGCGACAGCGGCAAGGAACCAAAACTCCAATCGGTGACAGAATGGAGAAAAAAACCTTGGGAGAAACCAGGCTGAGTCGGGGGTCCAGTTCTCCTCTGACCAGACGAACCAGCAGTTCAATTCCAACTGCAGCAAAGTCAGATTGTGTTAAGGACTCATCTGGTTCCCGAGGTCTTGTCCCGATGGCCGTCTAGGTGACAAGGTCTTCACTGGGGATCTGTCTCTGGGGCTCATCTAGGTGTCCTGATCTCCGCTGACGTTCAGGGCTGTAGAGGTCATCTCTAGGTGCTGATCCACCATTTGATCTGAATACAGACAGGATCCGGTTGACTGCAGTAACCAGTTGACGCAGCAGACGTGGTGGACTACAATGCGATAAGAGCTCGCTCAAGTACTGAAGAGCTAAACCATTCAGGGCTTTATAAGTAATTAACAAGATTTTAAAATCTATACAATGTTTAACAGGGAGCCAGTGCAGTGTTGACAGAACTGGGCTAATGTGGTCATACTTCCTGGTTCTAGTATGAACTCTAGCTGCTGCATTTTGGACCATCTGGCGTTTGTTTATTAAGCGTGCAGAACAACCACCCAACTACTTTTCTCTGGGCAATGAGCGATGCCCATTCGCGAACGATTCATTCTTTTGAGTCAATATTGTTGAAAGGCTTGATTAAACCAGTTGGCAGACTAGTGAATTGGTTCGCGAATCAGTTTGCATGATCGTCGTCTGAAGCGGTTCTCACTTAGAGTTGTAGCATCAAGAGCGTTGAAGACGTGGCTTTGGATCTACAGTCAATTGAAAGCAAATCTGCAAAGGCTATTGTTTGCTAGCTATGAAGATCTTTAGCCTGTTAGATGAACACCGCGTGTGCTGTCTACGGTTCCACAGGTATAGATAGGCTACATTCGATTACAGTACACGATACCTCTATTACCAGTTTACTAATTTGTTATACATGTACCTTATACATTAAATACAATGTACATAATTGTGTACATTAAATAAGCTGTCACAGAGTATGAAATGAACACCCAACAAACCCGCGTTAGTGCATTTTTTTCGTTATGTTCAGTAGCGGTCATGTGAGGAGTTTTCACTCTTCTCCGTGTCAGAGGTTATATACATATACTTTAAAATATAATTTAATTCAGTGATGCAAATCAGAATTTTCATCAGCTGTTACGTCAGGTTTTAGAGTCATATGATCCTTCAGAAATCATTCTAATATATTGATTTATTACCAGTGTTGGAAACAGTTTTGCTGCTTAATATTTTTTGGAACCTGACATTTTGTTCAGGATTCTTTGATGAATAAAAAGCTAAAAAGAACAGCATTGATAATAAATCAACATATTATGATTTCTGAAGGATTATGTGACACTGGCGAGTGGCGTAAAGGCTGATAAAAATTCTGATTTGCATCACTGAAATAAATTGCATTAAAAAAACATTACAAATCTTTTGAACGGCAGTGTGTGTGTGTGTGTGTGTGTGAGTGTGTGAGTGTGTATATATACACACATTACATAAATTTTATCTATATATCTAAACAAAAATAGACTATACAGTATATGATCCAAAGTAACTAGTAACTAACTTCTTGAGTAGTTTTTTTTTTTTTTTCCCAGTACTTTTTTACTCTTACTCAAGTAACTATTCAGACTACTTCAACTATTTTTTTACTTGAGTAAATATTTCTATAAGTACT
Source organism: Onychostoma macrolepis (assembly GCF_012432095.1). Taxonomy (NCBI): domain Eukaryota; kingdom Metazoa; phylum Chordata; class Actinopteri; order Cypriniformes; family Cyprinidae; genus Onychostoma; species Onychostoma macrolepis. Next base: position 21,892,967 of record NC_081177.1, on the reverse strand, counting down.
TTTACTTGAGTACAGTTTCTGGGTACTCTACCCACCTCTGGTTCTACCATACTTGTAACAAGGAGTAGAAATTGCAGTTTTAGCTATATGGAGTGTACACCAATCTTAGCACTCAGCATACCCTGTTAAAAAAGTCACCGCTCGCCACTGGTTTACACAAGACTAGATAATGATCTGAGATATCATCACTTTGCTGCAGAATTTCAATACCATTAACATCAATTCCATGTGACAATATTAAATCTAGAGTATGACTTTGACAATGAGTAGGTCCTGAGACATGTTGTCTAACCCCAATAGAGTTCAGAATGTCTATGATTGCTGATCCTAATGCATCTTTTTTGTTATCAATGTGGATACTAAAATCACCAACAATTAGGACTTTATCTGCAGCCAGCACTAACTCTGATAGAAAATCAGCAAATTCTTTAATAAAGTCTGTATGGTGTCCTGGTGGCCTGTATACAGTAGCCAGTACAAACATCACAGGGGATTTATCATTAACACTTGTTTCTCTAGATAACGTTATATGAAGCACCATTACTTCAAAGGAGTTATACTTAAAGCCTGCCCTCTGAGAAATACTGAGAATATTGCTATAAATTGTGCCTTCTGGACACGGTTCATTTTTATAACAGTAATCTTGGGGGGTAGACTCGTTTAAAATAATGTATTCATCTGGTTTCAGCCAGGTTTCTGTCAAACAGAGCACATCTAGGTAATGATCAGTGATCATATCATTTACAAAAAGAGCTTTCGTAGAAAGAGGCCTGATATTCAGTAAGCCAAGCTTTATCATTGGTTTCTCTGTATTATATACATTTTTTTATTTGTTGAACGTCAATTAAATTGTTACTCTTAAATTGGTTTGGACGTTTTTTGTATTTTCTAGTTTGGGGAACAGACACAGTCTCTATAGTGTGATATCTATGTGAAAGAGTCTCTATGTGCTGAAAATTAACTGACTTCTGTGACGTGAGGCGGCTAGCAGACAGTCGGTTTAGCCAGTCTGTCTGCTTCCTGACCTGGACCCCATTTAGTCAAGTACGAACTCTAAGACTATGTGCCATATTTCTAGAGAGAAAAGCGGCACCACCCCAGGAGGGATGAAGACCATCTCTTTTCAACAGGTCAGGTCTGCCCCAAAAACTCGTCCAATTTTATTTAGTCATCTATTGTAAGGTGCATAAAACATTCAAAGAACAGGCTGGAATTGATTCCTTTACCACCAGCACTTTATTATGTGCTGCACTGAAAGAACACGGCTCATTTTATAACAAATGGTCAAAAAAGCAGGATACTGTAGGATATAGATTTAGATTCTGTAACGTTATATCATTTTATGGGTTTCTCCAACACTGTTGCTTGCAATTTTCTGTTCTTTTAGCAGTAATTTGCCCTTTTTTAACAGGAAATAGTTTTTACTAAATGTACAAGAATCCATAATGCAGTTTTCTTTTTATAGTAACTACAAAGTAAAGCATGTACTATAATGGCTGTACGTGATGTTGTTTTGTGAGTGCCAGGTGGTTTTAGGGCTGGAATCATGCTCGGCAGTGTGGGAATCTTTCAGCTAGTTAGGATCGGTTTGAGATGAGCTATTACAGTGTGGAGTGACGGGCAGACAGCGGTGTGTCAGGAAGCTACCGCATTAATTGAATTCCTGTACAGATAATGTTCCTTTATGTCACTCAACTATCCTATTAAAATAAAGACTAGTAATTTACCATTTTAGAGACAAAGGATTTTGCATCAGTCATTTATAAATTATTTTTCATCAGCCTCTGATTTGTGCACTGATGATTATGCTTTTCTTTTTTTCCTTATCTTGTCTCTTCTCTTCTAGTCTTGTCTTGTCTCTTTCCTCGTCTTTTTTGCATCCTACTTCTTCTCTTCTTGTTTCCTTGTGTCTTCCATTCTCCTGATCTCGTCTTTTCTTGTTTTATTTCATCTCTTCACTTTCAGTTTTGTCTCATTTACATTCTTCCATTGTCTTTTCTTCTTGTTTATTCTCTTTCAATCTTGTCTCATTTTGATCTTCTCTCCTCGTTGTTGTGCCTCTTCTCATCCTGTTTTTTTTTCATTGTTTTATCTCGTCTCTTGTCTTTCAGTTTTTTCAACTTCTCCATTTTGCATCCTAGTTCTTGTCTTTTTTTTTTCTCTAATCGTCTTTTCTCGTCATCTTCGCTCTTTTTGTCTCATCTCACCTGTTTCAAGTTTGTCTCTTCGTTGTATCCTCTTTCTTCCTCTTGTCCTGTCTTATTTTATCTCATCTCTTCTTTTATCTTCTCTTTGTTGTCTCTTCTCGTCTCATCCAGTCTTCTATGGTCTCATTTCAGTTTCTCTCCTGTTCCATCCTAGTTCTTTTCTACCATTCTCTCGTCTTTTCTCATCTTGTCTTCTCTCATTTTATCTCATCTCTTCTCATAATTTTGTCTCATTTATATCTCTCTTCACTGCATCCTCTTCTTACAGTCGCTCTTTCATCTTCTCATTGTCTCATTTTACTTTTCATCTCGATTCTTTTCTTTTAGTTTCGTCTTATTCATCTTATTTTGGCTCTTCTTTTTTCATATTTCCTTATCTCTATTCTTCTCCTTTGTTCTCATCTCTCTGCTTCTTTTCCGTCTTTATGTATTCATCTTTTTCTCTTTTTATCTTTCCTCTCAGAGCCCAGTGGCGTTCCAGACGGCGTGTGGGCCAGAAGCATTTCTGCCACTGAAATTGAAGTGAGCTGGCACATTCTCAGCGCTTCCTCAGAAAGAGTGTTGGGCTATGAGGTGCGTCCCTTCTTCTAAATGGAAATGACTCTCTGTCCAGCTTTGAAATGCACCGTGGGTTCTGTCAGAGCCTGTCATCTCCCACGCTGCACCTCAAAGTTCCCTCTGTACCCATGGAAACGCTCCATTTGAAAATAAGAATAGGGTACCCTGTTCTTACCGTATGCATAGGAGGCCCTTTCTGCCGCATGGGCGAAATGGCTTTTCTTCATCCTTTTTAAGGACACAGAGAACACATTACACATTCCTCTGTGAAACTCTTCATCCATGTCACCCCAAACCCACTGTGTGGAAAAAGTAAAATACTCCTGTATAATAATTCTCCTGCACTGAACATAATGGCACCGTAGCATTATATCCGCGAGGCTTTAGATCCCACAGGCTGTGCTTTCTCTCCATTGCTCTTGAAATCAGGTGGTGTACTGGGAGGACGATACAAAACCTGAGACCATGGGCAAAGTCAGAGTGTCTGCCAATGAGAACAAGGTTAACATCAGCGGTCTGAGAGGATACACTCAGTATTTCCTGACAGTGAGCGCTTTCAACACAGCAGGAACTGGCCCTCTTTCTCCTACCATCAATGTGACCACCAAGAAGTCCCGTAAGTATACGCTTGTTAAAATTCTCAGTTTATTTAGGCATTGCCACTGCAGGTATATAAAACTAATTATTTGTTGTTGTTTTTTTGTTTTATTTTTTTGTTTTTAATTTTAATATTCACACTTTGTAAAAAAAAAAAAAAAAGTAGAATTGTCCTTTTTAATATTTAAGTAGGATAAAGACACCTGCAATTTGATATACTCTACTGTTATTACTGTTAAAGTTTTTTTTTTACATAATTTTTTACCAAGGGATCATTTATTTGATCAAAAATACTGTAAAAATCTGTGGTATTGTGGAACTATAAAACTCTTTTCAATTTTAATATTTTTTCAAATGCCATTTATTACTGTGATGGAAAAGCTGAATTTTCATCAACCATTAGTTTTGGACATTTTTGTAATATTATAAATGTATTTACTGTCACTTTTGTTGTGTGTCCTTCCTGAATATAAAAGTAAAGAAAAAGAAAGATTTAAAGAATTATTGGTTATAAGGTTATACGTTTATGTCAGCATTTAATCACAGTCATCATTTCAAACCTCCGTAGGGAAAAAATTTAATATTTAAATGAATGTTCATGCTGCTCTTTCTCATACAGCGAAAGAATACAGTGACCAGCAAAAGTACCCAAGTAGTCCTTAACTGGCGTACTATATATTCATATGACCTCAAAAGTCTAGGGATATAACATACAAAGCATATGGACTATTTTATCGTGTTTGGAAAAGAGCAGTGTGAACATTCTACTAAATGTTTCCTTTTGTGTTCCACAGAGGAAAAGAATGTCATGCACATTTGAAATGCCAGAACTGCCTTTTTTAGGCTACAACTATACGTTTAGTGTAATACATTATGAAATTATGAACAAACAGACAGCCAGGCACCTCTCCTGGCTTTCTGATGTCGTCACATGTACAGTAACTAATAGTGGTGTTTCCTCTCAGCACCCGGGCAGCCACCTTTGAACGTGGAGTGGAATCTGATTGGCTCTAAGCTCACTGTTCATTGGGAGCCTGTCATTTCTCTGGAGATGGAGTCAGATGTTACCGGGTATCAGGTAAGTGCTTCCCAGCAATGTAAGCCTCAAAGCCAAACTGTAAGGCATTATTTTCACATAATCATATTAGCTTGTTCTATTCCAGTGAGCATTTAGGAAACAACTACATTAAAATGCTTATATTATTTCTCTTGTTGGCCGATTACCCACCTTAGTGGTAACGGAAATAAAAATAAAACTAATTTATACCGCAGATCTACAAAATATGTGCTGTGCAGTATAGCAAAAACACCAGGTGTGCTAATAAACACTACAGTTCCCCACAGTGTATGATAATTTGATTTTACTTCCGTTATCGACTAAAATAGCTTGTGCTGAATAAATCTAAGTGGTTGTTAGCACCTCTCTCATTTGTTCTCTCCAGGTGTCTTACAGAAGGAACCGTCATAAAGAAATTAACACAATAACAACAAATCTGACCTCAGTGGAGCTCACGCTACCTGCAGATGATGATTACATCATTCAGATACGAGCGACGAGTGATGGAGGAGAAGGGATGCCAACCGAACCCATCAACATACATAAACTTAGTAAGAACACACTTTTTTAAATATGATGCATTTGTGTGTAGTGGTCTCCTGAAATAAGTCCAGTGTACGCTATTGTTCAAAGGTTTGGGGTGCATAACAATAATGTGAACTTTAATTAAAAATTTAAATAAATACTGTTCGTTTGAACATTGTTCATCAAAATATCCTGAAAAAAAATATCATAGTTTCCAGCAGCACAAATGCCTAGTTCTTTCATGAAACTCTAGATGGCACGGGCTGATGGGGCTTAACGTAAATTATGATATTCACAGCATTAATCTACTTTGCACAAGCTGATTGGTTCATGTTGCATACGCAGCCAATGAATTTACTGCTTTATATTTAAATGGTTAGTTAGTATTCACTAGAGTAGTTTGCAGCGCGCTTTCAGAGTTCCTCTGAAACCCTCCACCTCCCCAGCTCCACCTGTATAGATCTGCTATGGGTTATTTTATATGCTATTTGTGCAACAGCATTATGTCTTAAATACTCAGCACCATATCGCCGTATGCATTGGCAGTAGCAAGTTCCTGTACTTGCTTGCAGCAGCAATAATCTACAACTACAGCAATAACCAACAGCAGCAGCAATTCAGCAGCAGCGTAGCAGATCTATTCCACCAAGACCAAATACATTAACACTGTATCATATCCATTACCATGCTAAAATCTTCAGAGAGTTGTTTGATAGCAACATTGATAATAATAAGAAATATTTCAGCAGATCAGTTTATTAGAATGATTTCTGAAAATTTAGCTTTGAATGACAGGAATGTAAATATGTAATAATAAATAATAAATTACATTTTAAAATATATTACATTAGGAAACAGTTATTTTAAATTGTAGCCTAATAATATTTAACAATATTACTGTTTTACTGTATTTTTGATTAAATAAATGCAGTCTTGTTGAACATAAGAGATGTCTTTCAAAAAAAAAAAATTACTGACCCCAGAATTTTAAACAGTAGTGTAAATTCATGTTTCAGTTACATATAGACAGTTTCCAGGTTACATATACCATATAACTACAGTTGCACCAAAATTAAAATAATGGCTGATATTGCGATTTTAAAAATGCTAAAAGTGAATTTAGGCAACATACTGTAACATCAGAATATACAATATGAAAAATGGCTGTTCATTTTGAGATTTGCTAAAGATTACATTTACCAAGGTTTATTTTTTTGTATTTTTAAAAAATTAATTTTGCTGTCATTTAACGCTCACTTAAATCTAATTGTAACAATATGGGAAATGTTATAATGTGCTCCACCTTTCAAACAACCTTGCTTTTTTGCTGACGTCACTTAGGCTGCATTGGCTATTGGATAATGTTAACCAATAGCGAAATATTTGGAATGTAACATTTTCAATCAATCAATTCCTGATGAATCAAATTAAGTCCTGCCCCACATTTTTCTAATCAAATATCCTGTTTCACTCAAAAACTAAAAATCGGACTCGGCTCACCTGACTCGCAGATCTTTCACTGTGGCTGAATAGTTAACTCAATGTTTATTCCGTCCATTTCTTCTTGTGAATCAGTTGTGAACAATGATATGGGGGAATGACACTGAGAGGGTAATGAGCCAATCACAGTGCTGTGAAGTCACTGCTCATATTTGCTGATTACCCTTCAGGAACTTTATGACAATGTAACAAGCTCAAGGGAGGCCCAAAAAAATGCTACCATCCTGGTGTTTCTGTTGGACATTGTTACTTTAGAAAAATGAGCGATTTATGAATTCGATTTTATCAGTTGTTTATATTTGGCTCATTTATTTCAGGTCTGCATCCTTACATAATATTACATTTCCGTAGGTGAGTTAAACCTGCGGGCCTGTGCAAAGCTCATCCACTGGCTTCCTCTTTCAAAGCCTGTGATGTAAAAGATAAATATTCAATGCCAAAGGGATATTAAACACACAGGCCCCTATAAAATAAACAATGCACAGTTGACCTCATAATGTTCTCCTCCTGTTCCCCCGAGTGAACAGTGCAGGTGCAGTTTGCAGCGTAGACGCTCTTTTACTGCAGCCCACAGAGTTTAATGCGCCTCTCTAAATGAGTTCTCACTGATTTGATGTGTCCTCCTTGTACACCTTTTATTCTCCACTGGGCTAAGCAGTCTGATCTTTATTAACTAGCCCAAGCTCTCGCCATCTATCTCTGCCCGTTGGTCTCCGCTCCCCCATGGATACAACGTCACAGGCTGATGCAACTACAAGGGACAACGGTTCTCTGTGGCTTATTGTTCACATTTTTCATCTAATGGCCTGCAATGTCTCGGTTTCAAGAAAAAGCCCTGACTCTTTTCCTTTGTTAATGTTGGAAATTATTAGCTGTGCCAATAACAAGGTTTTCAAACCTGCTTTAGTATTAATTAGTTAGTCACTTAAACTGGGAAAAACTGCTTAGTGAGCATCTGCTGGACCTCAGTGAAAATGCAACTGTTTTTCCTCTAATTTAGATTAAATAAATAATTGTTGAGCATAAGATACTTCCTAAATTAAAGAATTTTATAGACCCCAAGCTTATGAACAGTTGTGCACAGTTGTGTTCACCCAAAAACTGTAAATTTACCCTCAGGACATCCAAGATGTAGATGAGCTTGTTTCTTCATTGGAACAGATTTGGAGAAATTTAGCATTACATCACTTACTCACCAGTGGATCCTCTGCAGTGAATGGGTGCCGTCAGGTTGAGAGTCCAAACAGCTGATAAAAACATCACAATAATTCACAAGCAATCCACAATTGTCTGTTTTAGACTGTTTCCATTTAGCAATGTTATGGATAAAGGAATCGTATTTAAGCCAGAAGCAACGGTTTGAAATTAAAAACTCATTAATGATGGATTTGTTTATTACAAACACAAAGCGTTTCTCTTCAAAAGTCTTTAATTAATGGACTGGAGTAGTGTGGATTACTTGTGGATTACTGTGATGTTTTTATCAGCTGTTTGTACTCTCATTCTGACGGCACCCATTCACTGCAGAGGATCCATTGGTGATCCATTTTTTTTTTTTTTTTTTTTAGAATTACTTTGCTGTCATAACGCTCATCTAAATCTCAATATAACAGAAGAGAAAATGTTATATTTAGGAAATTAGCTGTGCCAATAGCAAGGTTTTCTAACCTGCTTTACCATTAATTAGTTAGTCATTTAAACTGGAAAAACTGTACAGTGAACGTCTACTGGAAGTCAATGCAAATCTGCTTAGAGCACAAGACTGTCCACTGATAAAGCTATAATTTCATCCTTCAATTCCCAACGATGCCTTCCTTTATTGCTCTTATATTACTCCCAGTCTATTTTTATTCATCAATTACAAGTTAATAAGCTTCAGCGCCTTTAAGTCCTGTTCTCCATGTTCCAGGTATGAGTGTACGAGGGTCCAGAGCCTGGCGACCCAACACCATCCCCGTCTCCTTGCTTTCTATCATCGCGTTATCGACACTGAGACCGGCTTTGTGTTAACGGTCCGAAGGATCAAACATCCTCTGACCAGTGTGATTGCCTGCACTCTTCCTCGCTGTGGAGTCGTTGGAGAGGTGCACCAAAACACTTTTGAAGAGAGATTATCGATCTATCTCTCCATAGTTATCTGAGGCAATGCCCGGCGAGGCCTTCAAGGAGCGTAACGGGAAAACATCAGCGTCACGGTGGTCAGATTTCATGTGCATGTGTTATGTACTGTGTATCATTGTGTCCTTGCAAGTGATCCGAGACCCTAACAAGGTTTCAACTGAAGGTTTTTGAAGCGTATTGGTGTACGAGGAGGGATCAGTCATGTTACTGCACTAAGATTTCATCTTCTCATTGATCCGTCAGAAAAAATGCCTTACTTCCATGTACATGCCAAAGTAGTTAACATCATTTTACTTCTTACTAAGTTACTGTTTGATAAACTTGTGATTGATTTGTAGTTATCACATCATTAATTGAAGGATTAGTTCACCCAAAAATCATGTACACACCCTCATGTTGTTGTCATGTGACTTTAATTGGCTGTGGGACACAAAGTGCGATTTTAAAGAATGTTCCCATGCAATTACAATGAATGGAGAGAGAGGCCTTTTAAAGTAATAGTTCACTCAAAAAATTTTAATTCACTTACACTCAGTTCTTCCAAGATGACTTTCTTAATCAAAACAGATTTATAGAAATTTAGCATTACATCACTTTCTCACCAGTGGATCCTCTGCAGTAAATGGGTGCCGTCAGAACGAGAATCCAAACAACTGATAAAAACATCACAATAATCCACACAACTCCAGTCCATCTTGTCAACTGAAAAACCACTTGTTTGTAAGAAACAAATCCATCATTATGGCATTTTAACTTTGTCACCATCACTCCTGTCCAAAATCATTGTCCATAATCTATAAAACCGTTTCCTACAGTGAAAAGTCCATCCCCTGTTGTCCAAAAACATAAACTCACATCAAAATCAACCCTACATATTTGTTTAGAACTGATTTAGACTGTTTTTGCTTTTCAACGTTGCTTGATCTGTGCATATTTCTTTCCCGATTCAGACCAGACAACATTTTGACTGTAGAAAGCAATATTATAGATAGAGGAAGATGTTAAAAATGTCTTACAGATGGATTTGTTTATTACAAACACTCAGCTGGAGTGGTGTGGATTACTTGTGGATTACTGTGATGTTTTTATCAGCTGTTTGGACTCTCATTCTGACGGCACCCATTCACTGCAGAGGATCCATTTGTGAGCAAGTGATGTAATGCTAAATTTCTCCAAATCTGTTATGAGGAAGAAACAAACTCATTTACATCTTGGATGACATGAGGATGAGTACATTTCCAGCAAATTTTAATTTTTGAGGTCATGAAAGTGCTATAAAAAATATCATAAATGTGATCCATACAACTTGCATGCTATGTCACCTCTTACAAATTCATATGAGAATTTTATGTGAGAAGCAAGCCAAAAAATTCACCTTTTGTGTTTCAAAGAAAAAGAAAGACATTTGGAACAACACAAGGGTGAGTAAATAATGACAGAAGGCTCATATTTTGTGTGTGAATGATCCCTTTAAGCTGTTTGTTATACTTGTGATTGTTTTGTTATCACATTATTAATTAACATTTAGCCTTTGCTTATTAGTTCAGTTATTCGTTCGAGAGTTGTCTCTGTGCCTTATCTATGTTTTAGCACTCACAAGGCTTGTATTAGTTTGCTCCAGGCACCATGTTGCAGCTACAAGCCTCTAGTGTTCATAACTGTCAAAGTTCTACAGTACATTCACAGGTTTTGTGAGAACTGCATTAACACTAGGAGAGGTTATGGGTAAATCTGTGGACACTCACAACGATAAAGTAATGATATCATATGGGAACTTATTAGACTTTTATAAGATTATGCTAGACATGTTCTTAGTTTAAAATTTGATTAAGCATTTAGACACTTAATGCAGTCATGATGATTTGATTTAATAAAGAATAATTTCATAATTTCTGATGATCAAAAATGCACTGTTTTAGTAATAGGTGAGTGAAAATGTAATTTTGAGATGAGCAACCAATTATTACAGTATTACAATATGAGAGATGTTAGATTTTCTTTCCTCACTAACATAAATTCTGGAGTGCTAAAGCCACATTTGAATGACCTTTATTATTAGTATCACTTAATTATCCCTTGTGAAAAAGAAATGTTCTTAATTGTTTTCAATTTGTACTTGTAGTGTACTTCAATCTTTAAAAAAGTACTTGCATATTAATGAAAAAGGCCACTTTAGTGTATTCAATTTAATGACTTTTTAACTGTAAAGTACATTTTTAATCAATGTTTAAATAATATTTTGTCATACTTCAAAGAAGTACACTTATTTTGATGTGTTGGCATACATTAAAGCACATGCAGAGAACTTGATTAAAATTTTACACAGTTGATAGATTTATACTAAATTGCTTTATTGCAAATTACAAATATATTTCAATAAATGACAAACAAGTTTCAATAGAACTGACATTAAAGCATTTTTTAGTTTACCATAAATGCTTGCCAGTACATTCTATTCAGCAGTACACTTTAACCATATTTCAAAGACAATACAAGTGATTATGAAACTCTTTTAAAGTATATTATTTCCATAATAAGTAGTCTTCTTAAAAGCATACCCAAGTGTACTTCTTTTTCACAAGGGATGACTCAAATATTATACTTCTTTTTTTTTTTTTTT